>NW_023270323.1:50936913-51022104 GCF_011800145.1 Mirounga leonina | reverse complement strand
TGAGTATGGACCTGCTCTAGCCCTGCACTACAGGATAGTTAGTCTGTCCATCACTCAAGTTCACTTAGCAAGCCTGTTTAGCCTCATACATTTTGTACCAGTAACCAAAGTGATATTTTTCCTTCTCCCTGCCGCTCCTTATTTTTTTCAATTACCTAGGAACCCAGGTGAGGATGACAATTGCTATTTATTAAGCCCCCTTGGAAACAAAAAGATTAATTCTATAATTTTTAGTTTTCATTTTGGTAAACTTTCTGAATTAAAAAATACACTTAACTCTCTATTAAATTCTGAGAATTTTAATTAATTACTTGACACCCTTTTATTGAGCCTTCACATATATGTCCCCTTTACCTTCTACCTCCCATCAGAAAAATCATTACTTTTACATGATAAGGATTATTAACTTCGGTTCTGTTCTATAACCATAATTAAATCTTCATGCTTTGTCTATAGAGATGTTCTGAGAGTTGAAAACTAACAGCAGTTACAATATAATGACTACATAAATATTCAATGGAGAGCCAACTAATACGCTAAGATTCTATTTCCTTCATGGTATATCCAATATCAGCACCCTTGTACTACTAATCAATGTGTAATGATCCTAAGCATCCAGGTCAAGTGAATTCTCCATAATTATACTTCACTATTTGCTCAAAATCATGCCTTATGTAGTTTATCCCACATTTGGACAATGACTTTCTCAGACACATTTAGCTGTTATATTTCCTGGACTTTCTATTTGTCTCATTTTTTATTTTTGAGAGAAGAAGCATATGCTTTCTTCACTGTGTCACTACTATCACCCAGCTCATTTGTCATTCTGTTTGTTGCTTGTAATCCCCATTCATCTTTCTGAGGGCACCCTTGAAGCCTACTGCATTCTGGTTCCAATTTGGCATTGATTACTTTCTGGACCTGCTCCCACTTGTTAAGCTGGGATTTCTTTCTACTGAATTCCTGGGTCAGTTTAGCTGGTTTGAGCATCATGTATTTCTCTGCCACTCAAAAACAGGCATTTGTTCAGCACCTATGTATTTACCAAGTCCTTACTCTGTAAAATTCAAGACAAATCAAAAATTTATCCTGCACCAAAAGAATTTACAAGCTAGGACTTGGACACACATATAAATAACCACAATATAAAATAAAAACTGCACTAGGATAGTAAAGTAGCAAAAGAAATAGAGATATATCATGAGAGAAAAGAATAAAAAGGAATCAGATGGGAAGACATGGAGAGGAGGTGGGGCATGGTCGGACAAGGCCAAAGGAGGTCAGAAAAAGGAAGAGGATCTCACCAGGTGAAGCGACAGCAATACAAAAACATAGACACACTTGTAGAAAAAATGGTAATCCAAATTGTGGATGAAAAGTTACCACATTCTTAGATCATAGAGGAACTAAAACCAAATGCATCTATTTAGAAAATAAAAAAACAAATTATCAAAATGTATGGGGACACAGCCAAGGCCATTCTCAATAGAAAATCCATAAATATTGCATTATTTTTTTAAGATTTATTTATTTGAGAGAGAGAGAGAGAGAATATGTGCATGGGGAGACAGGCAAAAGCAGAGAAATCTTCAAGCAGACTCCCCGCTGAGTGCAGAATCTGACACAGGGGCTTGATGCCCAGACCCTGAGATCATGCATGACCTGAGCTGAAATTAAGAGTCAAATGTTTAACCCACTAAGCCACCCAGGTGCCCATAAATATTGCATTATTAAACAGCAATAAAAACCAGAAGAAAATGAGCTAGACACTAACTTCAAGAACACTGAAATACATATGTATATATTTACTAAAAATATGGAAGTGATAAATTAATAAATATAAAAGTAAAATATAATAAATCAAAAAACTTTTCAATTGATCTATGTGTTCAATCAATCTATGTGTTAATTCCATACCATTTTAATTACTCTAGTGTTATAGTATAGTTTGAAATCAGGATGTGTGATGCCTCCAGGCTTGCTCTTCTTTCTCAAGATTGCTTCCATTCTTTAGGGTCTTTAGTAGTTCCATACAAGTTTTAGGATTGTTTTTTCTATATGTATGAAAAATGTCATTAGAATTTTTATAGGGATTACACTGAATCAGTAGTTGTTGGGTATTATGGACATGTTAACAATATCAATTCTTGCAAACCATGAGCATGGAAAATCTTCCCATTTAATTGTGTCTTCTTCAATTTCTTGCATCAGTTGTGTATAGATCTTTCACCTCCTTGGTTAAATTTATTCCTAAGTACTTTATTCTTTTTCATGCTGTTGGAAATAAGTTTTCTTCTCCAGAAAAAAAGCTAATTGCAGGAGCTTTTCAAATAATAAAGGAATTTCATAGGCCCACTAATATTTATTCTGAGAAGAAAATAATGACACCTGTCTGGCCATGCCTACTTGGTCACCTTCAGAAACTCATATTTCTATTTTTACCCATTAGCTCACATTCATATTATTTCCCTCATGTGGAGAGCTTCTATAGAGGCTTCTATTGAACAGACTCATTATTTAAAGATTTCCATTAACTTTTATTTTCTTTATGTTGAAATCTGTAGTCCATTCAAAAGCACATCTACCTGATTGCTGGTGTTCTTGATTGTATTTTTCCTTTTTTCTTTTTTTTTTTTGATTGAAGTATAGTTGACATACAATGTTACATAGGGATTCAACAAGGCTATACAATATGGTATTCTCACCACAAGTGTAGTTATCATCCATCATTGTACAATGCTATTACAATACCATTGACTATATTCTCTATGCTGTACCTTTTATCCTCATGACTCGTCCATTTCATAACTGGAAGCCTGTATCTCCCACTCCCTTTCATCCATTTTTCCCTTCCCCCTACCCCCTTCCCTCTGGCAACCATCAGTTCTCTGTATTTATGAGTCTGCTTCTGAGATTGTTTCCTTAATTGGAAATTACCAAATAACATTTCCACTTACATCCCATAACTTTTCCATTGGCTGAGAAATGTCTTTACTTTGGTAGTCATAAGTCCAGTTAAAAAATCAAAGTTTTTACTACTATGCAAGAATGGATATACAGGGAAAAATAGTATTCTCTATAAGAGTAGTATAGAGAATTATCAAAAGCATTCTAACTTACATTATCTCTGGAAAAAAATTATTAGCCTCTTGATTCCCTTAGGCATTGTAAAATCTGTTAATATGGTTTCTCAAGATTTATTCTGACTCAGGTTTATATAATGTATACCCTTATTCAAATTACTGAATTTCTTTTCACTTTGGACACATCTCTGGCTACCCTAACAACTCATATCATCATGAATGAGAAGATATATATACCTGCAATTTCAATGTTTGCACCCAGTTCAGAAATCTTTGTTCTCACATGTCTCATCCAATAGTAGTTTCTTATTATTGGCTATGGGTATGTTCCAAGCTACAAAAACAACCTGGGAGGACCAAAGAAATTTCCAGATGTATACTGGTGCTAAATATACCACTGACATCCCTGAGTGTCTGCACCACTTTTTCCATCAATAGTCCAAGGTACAAAATTATGGATAGTTTAGTTATCTGTGATTTGCCCAACCCACAAATAGTTAATAGTAGACAAAGACCTAGAGCCCAGGTTGAACAATTTTCATTATTTATTCCTAATACTCCAAGACAAAAAGGAATGCAATTTTCACAATTCATACATAAGGAAAATGCAATATATTTGTAAATGTTTTAAGTTCTTCCCAAAAACTCTCATGGAAGAAAAACACATGCCAAAGCAGAGTAAGAGCATATTTCTACCTCTTAAGTTCATAAGTATAGTTACCACCAATTCCATTTGTGCCCCTTTATCAGCACACCTCAAACTATTTGTTCCTCACCGAGCCTCAGAGGGAGTACATGCTCAAAGTTACACATATATATAGGCAGCAAGGTTGTAATTGCAAATTTGTGTTTCCTCAATGAAAAAGCACATTGTTTCACTATAAGGACACCTGCAATTTTTTTCCTGTTTTCTTTGGTATACAGAATTTAAAAGCATTGTCATTGATCTTAAACATACTTTTATTTACAAGATATTAATTAAATTCCATCTTATTTATATTTAAATAAATTAGATGCCAAACTATTGGGTCCAGGGTTTTTTTTAAGTATTGCTGTTGTAGCTTGCTCATTCTTAATATAGTTTATAGCATGATATTTAAAAACAGAGAATATCTAAATAATTCAAAACTGGAATGTATGTGGCATGATGCACATGTGCCTCCACCTACAACTGCTCTCAATTCCAAACAAGAAAGGGAATTAAGGGCACTGCATTATTCTGTCTGACTGTGTGCCCCTGAGTGACTCATAATTTTCTTTATCATTGCACTTGGCAACGTTAACAAGGAAGGATTAATACATTTTAATCCTCTCAGATTTAGTCCTATTTTCCTTCTTGTTCTTGTGGCTTGAGTATATTTTTCTGTCTTCAATACTTGCTTTTGCCTTTGGTTAATTTAAACAAATCATATATTCGCAGAGCCTATGAATCTTCCCAGAGACTTTTTAAATCTCTTAATGCTATTGATTTGAAAATGTATTTTGACATGATGACAGCTTCTTTGCTTGTCTTTCCCTTCAATTGTATTTGCTTCTATGCTAATCTGCTAAGGTGCAATTTGATCATGTTTTCTGATATAAAGTTGAAGGAGAAAGAGATATAAGAGAAAGTCATACCAGACCTTTTAGTAATCATTACAATTCCAGAATCATTTAAACAAATCAGTAAGGAAAAATATTTTTCTTTTTTTTTTTTTTAAAGATTTTATTTATTTATTTGACAGAGAGAGACACAGCGAGAGAGGGAACACAAGCAGGGGGAGTGGGAGAGGGAGAAGCAGGCTTCCCACTGAGCAGGGAGCCTGACGCGGGGCGCTATCCCAGGACCCTGGGATCATGACCTGAGCCAAAGGCAGACACTTAACGACTGAGCCACCCAGGCGCCCCAGGAAAAATATTTTTCAATTGAGTATTTATGTTATGTTAT
Source organism: Mirounga leonina (assembly GCF_011800145.1). Classification (NCBI taxonomy): domain Eukaryota; kingdom Metazoa; phylum Chordata; class Mammalia; order Carnivora; family Phocidae; genus Mirounga; species Mirounga leonina. Next base: position 51,017,094 of record NW_023270323.1, on the reverse strand, counting down.
GGCTCTAGAGAACTTTTAAAACAAGAAAATGTCAATTTTTATCAAAAACTCTCAGTATGGTTTTCTATTCAATTTATTTTAACTGTATTTCTAAAGTTTTATTATTTTCATAGAAATTTTAGGAACATTGTAAAATATAATTACTTATATTTCTGACTTCATTTTACAAGTGTAGTTACTGAGGCTTAGGTTCTGTGATTGACCAAGCTCCCACAAATAATAAATAGTAAACAAGGACCTAAAGCCCAGAGTGCCCTATTCCCATTTACAGGCTTTCTCTACAGTCTTTGACTTCCTTGTACAAGTTAAAGTATAATGAAATGCTAAGATTGCTGAATACAGAGTAGCTTCCCAATCTAAATAATTATTAGATAGACCTGGAGAGAATTTAAGCAGTTCAGATCCTATCCACTCTCCCTTTGTCCCACCACCACCACTTTAAATATATCTACTGTCTTTGAATCTCTGGGAGCAAGACTCAAAAATGTGTAACTTCACAAACCTATCTAGATTATTCCAAAACAGCTGTAACTATCCCAGAGAACCACCTTCACCTACAGAAGCATTGGCAAGATGAACAGTCCTATAGCATTACATGCAATATGCTAGCCATCCTCCCTAATCCCACACCCCAAGCCCAGGGGTCACATTTCTAAAAGCCCACCAAAGGCCAGATGTAGGAGCATGTGCATACATTGTGCGAGTTTTTTAAAATTGGGCCAACAGGAAAGTTTCTATAAATGTCCCTGCTGAGCTATATGTTACTGATTTCCAAGATACCCTAAAATCCATATTTTTGTTTTTAAAAAATCCTGATTTTTAATATTGGTTAAAATTTTAATTGCATGAATGACTAATTATATGTCTTTGTGGATTTAGAGTTCCATGGACTGCAGCTCATAATATATGCCCTTAATCTGAGAGACATCATCTTCTTTGGGATCTTCCATATTTGGACCTGAACCATATCTCAAAAACTGAGTTAGTTTAAGCAAATCCAAAGCACACCCTATGTAGCCAGGGTACTGGGTTCTAACTGATTATTCTGGAGTTCTATGGAGGAGGGAGCTGTTTGATTTATACATAATCATGGTCGTATTTTGTTTATGCCACATCTGAAATTGATAGTTTGGTATACATTCATTAAGACCAAGTGAACCCCATGTGAAAGACTTGTTAATAGCAAAGCCTTTAAAAGGGGCATAATTAATCCATGCTGGTATTTCTGAACTTGTTTTATTCTGGAATAAGTTTAAACACATGTTGTCTTAGAGATTTTTTTTTCCTTCCAAATGTATAAGAAAATTTGATGTTGGTTTAATAATAGTACAGACACTTAAAAAGTTCAGTTTTTATTATTTTTTTTATGAGATGGAAACAGGAAATCCTCAATCCAAAAAATGGGCATCATTTTTTTCTGTCAAGTGTGAGCTAGCTGATAAACTGAAGAATGACAGATCAACACAGAGAAGAAAATCAATCTGTTTTCTAAATTTGCCAGAGGTTGAGCTAAAATACCTGCCTCTGCTAGTTGATGGATGTCCACAGGATGGATGTTTTAAACATAATCAGAGCCCTAAAGCTCATTGCTGGTATTTACCATGTGTTGAGCAATATGTGTTTCCCAAGATATTACAAAATAAGTTTTGGGGTAGACCAGTCTCCAACTTAGATACACATTGCTCTCCAATTACACTAATAAAGACAAAGACATACAGCAGCAGATGCCAAATACCAGGACAAGTAGTTTAGTCTGTCCTGGTCTTCGTAATATGCCCAAACTCTGATGAAAGCCAGATAGCTTCTTTTTACATTATTCAAAAGAAAAAGCAAAAGATATTTTTAAATGAGGCTAAATATATGCATTTTTCAAATTTCTACTTGCCTTCCTTTTCTCAACAGCTAGGATATAAATTTCCTAAGTGTTTTTATTTGTTACGGAATCCTCCAAAGTCCCTCACCTATAGCACAAGTTCAACAAATATTTGTGGGCTAATCAGTTGTTACAAATAACAGAAGAGATGACTCTGACTTAAAGCTAATATAAGCCCTAAGGCAATACGCTTTTTGATTCATTTCAAAAGCTTTCAACACATGCACGCAAACTCTTTTTAGAAATTTTTCCAATGCAGCGTATCTAGAAGGACACTATCCTTGCTAAGTTAATGATATTTATAAATAAAATAAAGAACAGACTATTATAAAATCATGGCAGCATGCAGACCCTCTATTGAAAATAATTAATATATTCTGGGCTAGCAAGAATCCATCACTTATAACTTAACCATGGATTTTATGCCAAGTGTCTCGGTTGAAGTGGACGATGAATTTTGCTTAACATATTTATAAGTTTTCAAGTAGTTATACTCTCAAACACAAGGTCTGAAAAAAGAACACAACAAGCAAAAATGGTCAAAGTTTAGAAGACCAAATGAAAGCTGCAGCGGATAAAAAGATCAAAAGTAGGAAAGGTAAGTGGCTTATGGTTGAACAATGGAAGAAAAGAACTTTTAAGAAGAGGATTACACAGAAGCCACTATAGTGATTAGTTAGAAGTCAGCGAGGGGGGAAAAACAAATACATCAGCTAGTACAGTTCTCATGTGAGGCATAAAATCCTTCTCCAACAGCTTCTATGTAATTATCTGACATTAATACATAAACGCTTCCAGTTTTACAGACTTCACAATTTCCTGAGGTTCCATTACATTGTTGACAGCTTGGAATATGAGAAAATTCTTAACTATAATGAGTCAAAATTTCCTTCTGTGAAATTACTACCTATTGGTCTTTGTTAAGTCTTTGACAATCACACAGGCACACTGTTCCTCCCACATATGGCAACCCCTCAAATGGTGAAAGCTTGATACCGTATCCACTACTAATTCTGGTAATCAGCCTATTCTACCTTCAGAACACATAATCTCACATAAATCAAATGACCCAAGGAAAGTTTGATGGACTTCTGGGAAAGAAGAGCCTCCTTGTCTTAGAAGACCACCAAGAATTGACTCTACCAACTAGACATGAAAGAGGAATATTATAACCTAGGAGTTATTGGAAACCATCCTGCAACTATGTAGGAAGAACCCATCTGAGGACACAAAGTCAATAAATAAGAAGGTATCCTGGCATTCTTTTAGTTCTGTGTATTCATCATGCTCTCTTCCCAATACACACACACACAGGTACTCACACAATAATTTCTCATGTCATTGCCTCCACCCAAAATACTCTTCCCCTCCTCTTCCCAGAATTTACTTCTATCCTACAACATCTCAGTTCTAGTGTCACTTCTCCAGAAAAACTTTTCCTAACTTCCCTGATCAGGTCAAATCGACATATTACCAGTCCCTGTATCACCACATACTCTGTGTGCTTATCACAATAGCAATATTATATTTATTTGTATGATGATTTGATAATTGTCTTCTCCACTAGAATGTAAGCTCTTTGAGGTTGAAGATGTTATCTGTCTTGTATATTGCAGTACCCCCAGGGCTTATTAATACATATTTTTTGAATGAGTCAATAGATGAATGAATAATGAATGAATGATACAGTAAAGATCAGCATGTCAAGGAAGATTTCCATATGGATGATGAGCTCATCCAGAACTGTGGTAACATGAATGTTGATGGAGCTTGTTCTGAATCATGTTCTCCCATAAATCAAAAGAAGATACCCATCAGTTGACAGATGGCATCTAATAAAGCCACAGAAGCAAGTCAGAGGTTTTGAGTGCCAAAAGGGAGAGGCGTTTTTAAATGGATGAAAGAGTAATGGTTCAGAAATAGAATTAGAAAATAAGGAGGCTTCTCCTCTCTTGGGGAGAAGACTTCACCTTCTTGGAGAAATGGTGTCCCCTGAATGCTAGCTTAAGGCTGGAAGATCTGGTAAGTATTCAAAGAATAGATTGATAATGCAGATGAGTTGACTCCAGAGGATGCTAAAATTAGAAGGTGGAGGGAGTGATAGATGCAGGGATTATATGGAATATAGAAGAGGAAGCAGAAGGGGCTGTGAGGCATGAGGTGGAAATCACCTGAAAGCTCAGGCTAGTGAAGTGACTTATTTTACACCATGAAGCTAATTCATAATAGAATCCATATTAAAATGCAAGTCTTCTTCCTTCTTAGTCACCCACCCTCTGCCATTTTTTGGCTAAATATATAGCAAAGTTGATGATGGAAAAACAATTGTCTCAGAAAATTAAGCTAATAATCACCTTGTCATGATGGTTGATTTTTAATGTTAGATTAGAATAATATTCAAAATACATGTAAGTATTACAATTATATATCATACCTACAGATTTTTCCTTCTCTTTTGTAATCTAAGCTTCTATACCCTTCCAACATTCTAATACAGCATCAACAAATACCAACTGAACATGAATAAATTAACAGCGTAATTGAAAAATGTCAACATTTCCAGAAGCTGATAGTCAGACTAATGATACCAATTAGGAAAACTGATCTTGAAAATAAGACAGTTGCCCTAATACACAGTGAAAGCACAATTCATGAAGATTCAAAACCCCATGTAGAGAGGGATTGGTACAATTAAGCAAATGTTTGATGAGTCCAACCAAGGACACATATATTCCTATAGATAGAGTACAATGCCCTAGGACTAGAATAGAAATGTATACAAAGTATTAACAGGACACAGAGAACTCAGCTGCCAACTTTTCACTAAGAGGGTAGGAGAAGAATTCATTCACTCATTCAGCAGGTATTTACTGAGAACTCATTAGGTACCAGGTACTACTCATGGGCACTGGTGAGATAATGGTGGGCAACAGAATAAAACATTTCTGCCCTTGTTAGCTAATATTCTAGGAGGAAGAAACAGAAAATATATATAATATGTCAAGTAGCAACAAGTACTTTGCATAATAAAAAATTTGAGTAAGGGAATAAAAACTTACAACAGGACAGTTAGTAAAGACCCCCTTGTTAAGGTAATATTTAAGTAGATCCTGACATTTGACTTGGTTCTAAAAGGATATATAGGAAATCATCAGAAAGAGAAGTAGAGAAGGAATTTCTAGACATAGACAATAAGGAATGAAAAGTCCCAGAGACACAAAAGAATTTTGGGAAATATGTTTTGTCTGTTTGCTTGTTTGCTTTCTTGTTTGTTTTATCACCTAACACCCATTCCCTCTTCTGGTGATGATACCTTACAATTCCTTTAGAAAACCACTTCTTCCCATTCTTCATCCACGTATTTCAGACTAGGAATGGAACACATATCCTAGGCCTGATCAATTAAAGATTCGTATTCCCTTACAGTAATGAGTAAGTGATTCAAAACTATCCAATCATGGTAAATCACTGGACTTGTGTGAGGATTACCAACAAGAGATATTCTACTTTCTTCAATGGGACTACCAGTAGTTATGATGATGTGAGCCTAGAACTGTTGAAAGCCATCATACAGAGCCTGGGTATGAAAATAACACAACACAAGCAGAGCCAAAGACAAAGAAAAATGGAAAGCTGGTCTTTATTTTTGAACTCTTAGAAAAAAACCCTGTCTGAAACCGACCTGAGTCAGATACTTAAAAGTTACATGAGTCAATAAATTTCTCTTTGACATTGAATTTAATGCCAACCAAAAGTCTTTTTTTATAAAGAATATATCATGTTCAAGGAAAGGACTGTCAGATATTATGTTAGAATTTATAATGGTACTTGGCAAGTGTCCTACAAAGACTTCTACAAACTATTCCAAAGCTATAGTAATCAAAACAGCATGATATTGAGATAAACACAGAAAAATAAGCCAATGGAACAGAATACATAGCCCAGAAATACATTCATGCATATATTAATTAATTGTGAAGTGAATTAAGTGAGTTAGTTTATGACAAAGGAGGTAAGAATATACAATGGGGAAAGGATGGTTAACTTTCAATAAATGATGTTGGGAAAATTGGACAGCTGCATGCAAAAGAATGAAACTGCCCCTATTTTAAACCATACACAAAAATCAAGCCAAAATGAATTAAAGACTTGAACATAAGACCTGAAACCATAAAACTCCTAGAAGAAAACATAGGGGGTAAACTTCTTGATATAAACATTGGCAATAATTTTTTTCTGATTTGACACCAAAAGAAAAGACAATAAAAGCTAAATAAATAAACAAACAAGCAAATCAGTAGGATTACATCAAGCACAGTTTTCTGCACAGCAAAGGAAACCATCAACAAAATGAAAAGACAGCTTGTTCAATGGGAGAAAATATTTGCAAACCATACATCTGATAAGCATTTAATCTCCAAAATATGTAAAGAACTCATTAGAAAAAAAAAACTGACTAAAAATAGGCAGAGTAAGTAAATACACATTTCTCCAAAGAAGACATACAATGGCCAAGGTACATGAAAAGGTACTCAACATCACTAATCATCAGGGATATGAAAATCAAAATCACAATGAGATATTACCTCACACTTGTTAGAAAGGCTATCATCAGAAAGACAAGAGACATCGAGTGTTGACAAGAATATAGATAAAAGGGAATCCTTGCGCACTGCTGGTGGGAATGTAAATTGGTGTATCCACTATGGAAAACAGTATAGAAGTTCCTCAAAATTTTAAAAATATAACTATCATATGATCCAGCAATCTTATTTCTGGGTATATATCTAAAGGAAATGAAGACAGGATATCAGAGAGATATCTGTACCACCATGTTCATTGCAGCATTATTCACAATAGCCAAGATACAGAAGTAACCTAAGTGTCGGTCAACCGATAAATAGATAAAGAAGTTGTGGAATATATATACAACGGGATATTATTCAGCCTCGAAAAAGAAGGAAATCCTGCCATTTGCAGCACCATGGATAGACCTTGAGGGCATTATGCTAAGTGAAATAAGCCAGACAGAGAAACACAAAACTGCCCGGTATCACCTAAACGGGGAAAACAAAAAAAAAAAAAAAAAAAAGTCAAACTCATAGAAATAGGCAGTAGAAAAGTGGTTGCAGGGGGCTCTGGAGTAGGGGATACAGGGGCATGCATTTGAAAAAAAAAAAAAGAATTCTAAGAAAACTTTATTCTTGCCACTCAGAATCACTGAGATCATGGGGGAGGCAGTTTCAAAAAATAGAATTAAATATTTTGAGGTGTTTTAAAATGCCCACACACAGAACTCTGGAGAAGTCACCTTCTCTGGATTACTTACTCATAAAAATGTACACATGTGGTAAGCACAGTAGGTACTGTGGGGAGCAACATTCTGTGGGCACAAAAATAGATTTAACATTTATATATTGTTAAAGAGAACCAGAGCTGAACAGTAGTTAAAGCAGTAAAAAACAGATTAGGAGAAAAGATACATCAGTATAGAACTGGGCCCACTTCTAAATATGAGGAAAAAATAGGGATTTATAGCCAAGGAAAAGAGTGAGGGGTCAGTGGATGGAATATTACCAAGAGGAGTCATCGATGGCAGGGGAAATTCTCGCTCAACTGACCTAACAGGTTTTGGGTTTTTTTTATGTTCAGTTAGCCACTGTATAGTCCATAATTAGTTTTTGATGTAGTGTTCAATGATTCGTTAGTTAAGTATAACACCCTGTGCTCATCACAACAGGTGCCCTCCTCAATACCCATTACCCTGTTACCCCCTCCCCCCATCCTCCTCCCCTCTGAAACCCTCAGATTGTTTCTCAGGGCCCATAGTCTCTCATGGTTCATCTCCCTCTCTGATTTCTGCCCCTTTGGATTTCCAGCCTAACAGGATTCTAGCTAGAGGAGCATAGGATGACTAGGTTGGCTGGTATTGCTGTGTTTACATAACGCGAGAGCTGGAGGAACACCGATCACAGTAAAAAATGACAGTACACTTTAGAATCTTGAAAAATTGTCCATTGTTTTGAACTCAACTAATCCCATGCTTTTGCTTTTTTGCTACAGACTTCTAGTACCGTCACTGAACCGTACCCTACATAAAGTTATTAATGTATTGTACCATACACGACACATCTACCAGTCTACCCAAATGGCTCTTGGGTAATGCTTGGCTTCAAGAGTGCTCTAAATTCGCCTACGTCAGAATCACCAGGCAGACTCCTTAAAAAGTTAGAATGCTGGGCCGTATAGACCAGCTGGTAATAATGCTCAAGAATAAGCACTTTAGGGGCGCCTGGGTGGCTCAGTTGGTTAAGCGACTGCCTTCGGCTCAGGTCATGATCCTGGAGTCCCGGGATCGAGTCCCGCATCGGGCTCCCTGCTCGGCAGGGAGTCTGCTTCTCCCTCTGACCCTCCTCCCTCTCATGCTCTCTGTCTCTCATTCTCTCTGTCTCAAATAAATAAATTAAAAAAAAAAAAAACTTTAAAAAAAAAAAGAATAAGCACTTTAGAAGAATTCAAGCCTATTCTTATGCACACTGAAATGTGAAAACTATTCAGTTATGAAGCAGAGTAAATACTGGTTAGATTTTGCATAAAACATGGAGACTGAAATTTATTAATACCTACAATGTACTTTATATGTTCTATATACCTGTCTTATTTAATTATCAAAACGGAACACTGAGACAAATATTTGCCCTATTTTACAGATGTTAAGATTAAATCATGTACTCAAGTCCACACTGACAGGGAAATGTCCACACTGACAGGGAAATGTCCACACTGGGAAATGTCCACACTGACAGGGAATCTGACACTAAAGCCCATGACCTGTCCTAACTTCACCGGGCTACCTCCTTCCCTCTGCTCTTATTTCTTCAATTACTCCATGAGAAACTTCACCCACAAAAACATTTTCTAAAATGTTAACAGTATTACTTTGGATGGGAAATACCATAGCACATACACTGAGTTGATCCCTAACCTCAGGAAAAATATGAGAAATGTCTCCCAGATTATCATTCCTTTATAAAAGGTGGCCAGTCTTTAGCCCATCTTTATCTCTCTCCCAGTGATTTCTGCAAGTCCTAAATCTCAATCATGTGAGTCAGCTGACTGCTCCCACACTTGCCTCATTCTGACAGGTGGACTAAAAGACATTACAGTAAAGAATATCTAATTTCTTTAACATCTAACTTTATCCACATCCTTTTACCACTGGAAGAAAGTATGCTGTCTTGGCTGCTTTAATATGTTGAATTAAGTAACCATTCTAATGATAATAAGTCTTTTATTATGAATCTAACCTTTCCAGTACTGAACCAGACACAAAGGAGTCCTGAGAAACCTCTATCCAGATGGCCTAAGAGACATTAAATAAATAATTACAATACAATGGGTTACATATGCATGTATATGAAAAGATGTGTGCAACGGGATGAAGTGGTCTGGGGAAGTGAATGAATGAATACTTCACAGAGTATAGACATTTGTGCTCTGAGTTCACAGAGCAGAGACACACAGGCCATTGCAAGAAAAGCATTATTCAGACAGAGACCTACAGCTCTATAGTGCTTGCCCCTAAAATATCTGCCCCAGGTTTTTTCCATCTTTCATCCAGCTCATCAGGGACCCAGATAAGTGACTTCATTTGCTGTCTTTCTAGGGACCAAAAGGCAAACTCATCATTTTTGCTTAGTTTATTGAATCAGTATCCTGAGTTATCCAGATTTTAAAGAAGCTATTCCTGTAGTAAGCACTAAATCCACGTAACTCCTCCTTTCTTTAGTGACACCAGAACACCTTGAATTAGATCTGAGAAGAATGTCTTATGAGGAAATGGGAAAATACTTGATAAAGATTTGGGAAGTTCTTCCTAATAATATTCTGAGAAACAATGTAGTGCAAGCCCGAAAATAGGAACATAAAAGTATATGATCTCTTGAGAGTAATACATAAAGGAAGCTATGGACTTCATGACAAACTGCCTTCATCAAAAAGAACATTAGGGTGAGGACTCAAACATTTTTGGGTTTTCCTTGTTCAATCTCAAACATTGTTTCAGCATGCTTGATTTACTGTGGGAATTTACCACTTATCTCTGAATTACCGTATATCCATTTTGTATGGATACTCCTACTCTCTCAGCTGCAACTATAATTGCCTCCTCATTTTAAAACAATATTTCCTGAATAAATACTGATATTATTATTTAAATTAGGAAAATTTAGCACTTCAACACGCTGATTTGTAACTACATATCAAAACAAAGTGGCTATGGCCATAACTTAAAAATACTTCCACTATTATTCCATAAAACAATGGAAAATGATTCAAGTAAGTGAGACTAGAAAATGGGAAAATACATATTCAAGAGAAAATAACTCATCAAGACAATCCACTCCCACTTGATTTAGAGAGAATATTGTTATAGCATAGTACAAATTCAGAAATACTAAAATTCAGTCTTGAAAAGGCATGTTCATCTATAAAATATCTGACCATCGAGATTCACATTATGTTTTCCCATTAATATAACTTTAACAAGATGAATAAGTGAGGAACTAGACATTTAGACCCATCCTCAGAAAAGCTAGGAGCCAAGGAAATATTCTTAAACAACTTGAAATCTAACCTGTAAAGATATAGTGAGACAGAATGCAACAGTAATGATGCATATTTAATTCACATATGTCTATTTCATTTCAATTTTTTCCTCATGACACCAAAGTCCTGTCCTCACTGTTTCTCACTATACCAGTCACTGTGAGCTTCTACTTCATGCCATTTCATTAACTCACTCCTTACTCACATCCTAGAACTTGTCATCAACTAGGGTTACTAGACATTTTAAATACATCCTCAGGCTATGAGTAGTCATTTTCCCATCTACATACCCCCTTAATTTTACTTTAGCCCCATAGAGATCTCAAGTCCCTTGACTCCATATTTGTTTTCAAATTAAACAACTCCAGAAAGGGGGAGAGAGGGGGGACAAAAAGAAAACTAAGGGAAAATAGCTCACAGGCAAGAAAACAAAAAAAGTACTGAATGAGAAAGCCTTTAGAAGGACAAGAACAAGGGTAGATCTAGAAGTCTTCGCAGCAAAATATTTTCAAACTTCTTTATGGGTACTGCAAAAAAAAAGACTTAGTTCTAACCACTTTCCTGCTTCTGTATATAATCTCTTAAGACTAAATGTTCCCGGGGCCATGCTTCTCCCACCCATATGCCATGAACCATGTACAGCCAGCAAGATGGATTCCTGTGGTTGACTCAGCCTAACTCATGGCTCCACCCATGCAGCCCGGCAGGCTGGGGATTGCCAGAGGAAAAACAGATGGGCAGACAAAAGCAAGAACCACTACAACCTCCTTTGCAATCACTGAAAATTTCTCCCTCTGATGACTTAAGGAACCCTGTGCTTAGGATTATAAAAAGAGAGAAGATTTTTGGTTCAGTCATAATATAGCTCAAGTGAAACTGGACCAAATTCCTCGAAATCCTCCCTCCATTTTTTATTGATACCACTTTCTCCTGGTTCTTCTTCTACCTTTTGGCCTTCCTACTCAGCTTGGGATGGAAATATTGTGTGCTTTTATAAAGGCGCTTATATAAAGCGCACTGAAAGGCGCTTATTCCTTTTTTAACCTCTCCTTACCATCCCATCCACACATGTGGCTTCAGCTTCCATATGCATGCTGGCTGACTCCTCAAGCTGTGGCACAGACTGATACCATGAGTGTTAGACTCATGAATCCAACTACCTCCCTGGCTGCTCCCCTGATTGTAATGGGGTGAAATGTCGCACAGAACACTCATATTAAAGGTTTCTAGATGAAATCCATCATCCACGTCATTCTGCTTTTCCTGTGTCATTCTGGCCTCCTGCATGTCATCACCACGTGCAAGGAAATCCAGTTCTGAAACCTTGGAATCTTCCTCGACTCGAGGCCACTCCCAAACTTCCATATGTAACCCACCAGCAAGTCATGGCAGTTCTCATTGCTCTTGCCCCAGTAAAAGCCTTCATCACTTCCCCTAACCTATCCTCCCACCTCCTGCCTCAACCCCTTCCCATATAGCTATCAAATGCTGCTAGAACAAAATGAAATGCTAATTTGTTCATGTTCCTTTAAAGGATGCCTACAGAATAGCATCCAAAGTTTTTGGCCTGCTAGGCAAGATCCTCCAAAGTCTATCATCTCACTTTCTGTCTAACCCCGTCTTGCCACCTCCATAGCCAAACCTGGAACAACAGCTGTAAGCGAACAGTGCTCTTTGCAGGATATGGCATGCTGGATGTTACCCTACAGAGAGACAAACCATCCTCACTGTGCCCTGTCCAATATTTCCCTATAGAATCCATGAGTCTAATAAAATGTATGTAGTTTTATACTCCTCAATTTGGAGTTACATATTACACAGCAATATATAACTGGAACAGGTGCTTTTCTGATGTATGATTTTCCCATGATGAAAATCTCCAGCATTAGCAGGAGAATAAATTTTAGCTTTTTACTGAATCTTATTATTTTTTCTTTTGGGGGTTATTCTGTGAAATAGTAGAAAATACATGAATTTTGAACGTGGGTTCAAAAAACATTTGCTTCCCTTACCTACTTCTGTAACTTTAGGCAATTTTCTCTTCGAGAAATGTGGATAATACCCACTTTGTAAGTAGTTGTGGGGCTTAATTCAGCAAACGAGGGTGAAGCTCCTAACATCTAGGTTGGAGTCACAAGTTGTAAACCAGGAACTTTCTTTGCCCATGGTGATTAGCAGTAAATTTCTAAAACAAAGTAAGTATGAGAATAAAATACGAGACATAAATCTTTGAAGATCATGCCACTGTATATTTAAAAAACCGAAGAGAATCAAGTGAAAAAAATTACTGAATATAGTAAGAAAGCGTGTATGATAGCTAGTTACAAAATTAATATGCAGGGGCACCTGGGTGGCTCAGCCGTTAAGCGTCTGCCTTCGGCTCAGGTCATGATCCCAGGGTCCTGGGATTGAGCCCCGCATCAGGCTCCCTGCTCCACGGGGAGCCTGCTTCTCCCTCTCCCACTCCCCCTGCTTGTGTTTCCTCTCTCGCTGTGTCTCTCTGTCAAATAAATAAATAAAATCTTAAAAAAAAAAATTAATATGCAAAAGTCAATAGTTATCTTAAATTCCAGGAATAATCAACTATAAAATATAATGGAAAAAAGACCTCAATTGACAACTAATCATAAAATACCCAAGAATATGATTAACAAGAAATGTGCATGATTATTTCAGAAAATAATGTAATTCTGCTGACATATACCAAATAAAACTTTAATATATGGTGCTGGCAATGAATAATTGTTTCAACGAATGTTAGATGCCTCCCTGTAGACTTCAGGGATTATTGGGTACAATGAAGACAGCACTACAGCTCCCCTGAACAGACCCTTAGATCTTTTCTCCCAAAGAAGGTGGGGCAGGTATTGTCAATTGAGAGGTTGGAAAGTGCTGGCAATTTTATTTGCAGGGAAACTTCAATGAATGCAGATTTCATGTGGAAACTAATTAAAAGGCCTATGGAGGCCATTTCTTACTAAAGAAGATCGAAGGAAATGTAGAGATCAACCACCTCAAATTGACTGGAGCCAATGATTAAAAGAGAAATAAGAAATAGATAAAGCTCCAGCTTTTAAACAACTGTTTAAAGACAGATGAGTAATGTACTTTTCTGAAAATATAAAGTTTGGGAGGAAAACAACCCAAGCAAATAGAAAAGAGTAGTGTTCTTTAGACTTACAGAAGAAAAGCATGCACCTGGTTAGGGAGCGTTGGGTTTGTTTTTAATTGTTTTCCAAGGTTTATATTTGGTTTAATGATATGATCTTGATATTATTATGGTAATAAGATGCATTTGCTAAGTGTACTGCACAAGATAATTGTTGGTTGTTTTGGATCTAAAGTCTTAGAGAAAAATGTTTAATCATATGCTAACTTGATCATAATTATGCACTTTTTAGGAGGAGTGGTAATAACATAGATTTGGATTTTCTTTGAGTTTTAGATCACAGCGCTAATGATAAGGTGGCAGGACATTTGTTCTATTTTCAGGTCAATCACATTTTTGCACTTTAGTGGAAATTTTGTTTTTATTCGGAGACTTTTGTGACACAGCCTGATATTCCTCTTCCAATATATGTCATCTCTTCTGTCCCCAAGCCCTAATTTTTAGCTAGCCTCATAACCAATTGAAAAAAGACATTTCCCAGCATCCCTTGAGTTAAGTAGGGTCATACGACTAAGCTCTAGCTCATGCCGTATACATAAACTTCTTGTGTTTGACTTCCTAGAAGAGAGTTTGACCTCCTTTTTTCTTCCCTTGTTCCTGCTAGCTAGAAAACTTTTTTCAAACACATGACAGAGAAATAAACTTTTACTTTATTTAGGTCCCTGTCATTTTGAGTGCTCACTGTCACTCAGGCTAACTTAGTTCCAACTAAAACAAAATTAAAGAAATAGATTGAAAAAATAATAAGGCCACCATCATGTTAAGTAAGAGAAATTACATAGAAGCAAATAATTTTTAAATCTTGTTAAAAGGGTTTTTTTTTTTTTGATCCCACAATTCTCCCATTTTTGGCTTATTATCTAAATTGCTTCAATTTATTAGTCCCCGCTGCTATGACTCAGTTAACAATTATAATAACATGATCAGAAACCTCATTTTGAATAACTATTGCAATGCATGTTTGCTGCATTATTTAATAATTTCAATTTTGACAGAGAGGATAAGAAAAACAAATGGGGCAGATAAAACCTAAGATATGCTAAGCACAAGATTAGCAGCTTGTAAAGACAGGAAATACTCATAAGATGTGTTATGTATAATACACAGGTTTGAACTATGCAGGTCCACTTATATGCAGAATTTTTTTCAATAAATATTTTCTCTTTCTTATAATTTTCTTAATAACATTTTCTTTTATCTAGCTTTCTTTACTGTAAGAATACAGTATATAACACATACAATATACACAATACGTGTTAATTAACTGTTTATGTTATCAGTAAACCTTCTGGTCAACAGTAGGGCAATTAGTAGTTAAGTTTTGGGGGGAGTCAAGAGTTACATGCAGATTTTCAACTGTGTGGGGTCAATGCCCCTAACCACTGTGTTATTCAAGAGTCAACTGTAGAAACAAGTTAATAACCAAAGATGCATGTAGGACATAAATTTAGTGTTAAACTTAGAAAGGGCTGGAAGGAGCAAGAGACACTTAGTATTCATGATAAGTGAAGAAAATCCTTGAAAGTAATTATCTGAATGTTATTTAACCCTCCAGTTGCTCCCCATTTGTTAGAATTGAGACTTCATAGCTTAATTGAACAAACTTTTTTTTTCTACTTTTCAGAGAGAAAATAGTAAAAGCTTCAAATACAGACAAGAGTAGGCATCCTGAGACCATTAGCGTGCATTGACTAGTCAGATGTCCAGAACTACCTTTGGAATTTGCTTACCATTCATTTTTGAAAAGTCTCCCTCTTCCCTTACATCATGCCTGGGTTCCTTAGTTGGTTTATACTCTGTCACTGCCTAATAATACTCTGGGCAGTGTGTCCCAGTTCTGTTTGCTTGCTCTGAATTCTGTTACAAAAATAGTCAAATTTTCAACGGATGCATCTGCATTCTCATTTAACATGGCTCCTTGCTACAGACGTCAGACTTCCAGAATGGCGTCTGATGAACTTGAGCTGAAGGGAAGCATTGTAGGATTACTGGCTGCTTATAATGAACGTGGCTGTCACCATGGACAGAACAATGAAATATTACAGCTATAGATCCACTACTTCAGAGCAAATAACAAAATGGATTAACTCTGCAGAAGAAACAGCCACAGCCTGATATTTCATCATTTTATCATGCCATCAATTGAAATGGCGAAGGATCTTAAAAACAAATTTATCAGTAGCTTGGTAGAAGAGATTAGTATCCTATACATTCATGAATTAAAAATAAATTCAGCTATTGAAATGATCCATGGATAGAAACAAAAAAAAAAGTCTAAATAAACCCAACTTAGAGAGATGTGAACATGATTAATTTTTTAAAACATACATGTGTTTTTCACTTAGAGAAAAATCTGTATTTAGTTATCTTTTCTATAATTCCTTTTTTTAATTCAGAAAATCCAATCATGTGTATAGGAGAGGGCTGCCATGGCTAAAATGCCCCAGGTTTTTAATCAATAGCCTGGTTTCCCTGCCTCTGGTCTTCTTTTTCTCCAAAATGTTCTCCATCCAGCCACCAGATAGCTTCCCCTTCCCCCACCCCCGCCCCAGCCTTATTGAGATATACCTGAAAAATATAAATCGTATATTTTTAATGTATATACTTGATACTTTGATCTTCATACACATTGCAAAGTAATTACCATAGTCAAGCTAATTAACATATCTGTCTCCCCCCACCAACTTTTTTGAGTGGCAATGTCCTTGCCTCATTCTTTGGTTTAAAATTCTTCAGTGACTCCCCACAGGATAAAATCCTAAATGGTCCGCATGACAAATAATCTCATCACAATACACACTGTTTAACTTTGTGAGCCTTTGTCCCTCTCTCTTTCCCTCATTCTCTATGCTCCACTCCCACATACCTGGGCTGTCAATGGACAGGGTCATTAGCTGGTAAGGACTCCTAGCCAAAAACGACCTTTGAGGACTTGTACACGCTTCCTTCTTTACGTGCTTCCGCCCAGCACTTCCCAGACAACAGCTTCACTCTCTGTCCATACCTGGAACTTGGAGGCCTCCTATGTTTCTGCTCTTCTTCTTCCTTATCCTGTTCGTTCTCACATCCCCTCCATTGTCCTATTTCATCAGCTACAAAACAAAAAACAAAACAAAACAAAAAACAACATCGACAACAAAATGCACTTTATTTTTAAGATTTTATTTATTTATTTGACAGAGAGAGAGCACAAGCAGGGGGAGCTGCAGAGGGAGAGGGAGAAGCAGACATGGGGCTCCATCAGAGGACCCTGGGATCATGACCTGAGCCGAAGGCAGATTTAACTGAGTGAGCCACTCAGGCACACAACAAAATGCACTTTAAAGAAATCATTAGACTCAGATTTTCCTCTTTCCTTAAAGCCTGAGGAACTTTCTTATAAAATAAATAAGCATAATAACAACACACACATACAGGCACTGTTCTTCGATCTCTGTTCCTTTGTGGGTAAAGATGAGGAAGTAGGCAATACTTGCCTTGTAAATCAGCAAAGATTGAAATATACATAGACATATGCACATGTGCATATACACACACACACACACACACATATATATGTATGTGTATATTAAATATTTACATCTTGTTACAGAGGTAAAAATTGTGATATGATGGGAAACTTTACCTTGGCTCTTAAATAAAAAAACCAGAGAATGAATTTATGGGAACATAAAACTTTGTCTCTGTCTCTGTCTCTCTCTCCCTCTCTCTCTGCATCTCTCTCTCCCATTCATTTATTTGCTAAACATTTAGCAGTAAGCAAATGACAGGCAAAATTCTGTTGAATTTATGAACATAGAATTTATGTTTTAGAGGAAGACAGACAATACACAAAAATAAATGTAGAGGGGTTCCTGGGTGGCTCAGTCAGTTAAGTGTCTGCCTTCGGCTCAGGTCATGATCCCAGGGTCCTGGGATGGAGTCCGGCATCAGGCTCCTTGCTCAGCGGGGAGCCGGCTTCCCCCTCCGACTGCCCCTCCCTGCTTGTGCACGCTCTCTTAGTCAAATAAATAAATATTTTTTAAATAAACAAATAAATAAATGTAGACAGTTGGTGGCAAATTCCAAGCCATTAAATAAAGCAGGATAAAATGATAGAGAACAGCCATAGTGGGGGAAGCGGGAAAGGACATAGGTATTTGAGGTATATCCATCAGAAATCTCCCCAGACTGGGGTGCCTGGGTGGCTCAGTTGGTTAAGCGACTGCCTTCGGCTCGGGTCATGATCCCGGAGTCCTGGGATCGAGTCCCACATTGGGCTCCCTGCTCAGCGGGGAGTCTGCTTCTCCCTCTGACCCTCCTCCCTCTCATGCTCTCTGTCTCTCATTCTCTCTCCCGCAAATAAATCAAATCTTAAAAAAATAAAGAAATAAAGAAATAAAAGAAATCTCCCCAGACTTCAGCATTTGAGTAACATCAGAAAGCTGCCTTTAATTTCCTGAGAAAAAGCCTAGTTAGTGCATTTTCTTATTTCAACATAGTGTTTCCATTTATACATTTATTTATAATGCAACTGTTTCAACATTTTGGTGCAGTTTACCATTTAATTGCCAAAATGTCACTCAAAAAGTTGAAGACCATTAGTATAGACCTTAACATGGAAACAAAAGAAAGAAGAAGAGGAAGAAGAAAGGAGGTATTTGAAAGAAGGTACTACCTCTTGTACCAGCCAAGCTGGGCTGAAGAGAATTACTGCAAAGTTGGCTCCAGAGTCAAGGCCAAAGGGCTACGGGGCTCTTCATGGTGAAGTAAAGGAAGTCTAGCCAATTTATTCAGTTTTTCTTCAATAAAGCTAACCAAGCCCTTCTCTTGTTCTATGGTCTTAGAGAAATGCATATATTTTTTTTTTAATTAAGCTGAACAAATAATATTCAAAAATCACCTCTCTAATCTATCCTCTGTAAAGGCTAAGGGTATAAAATTTAATTGCAGCTGAGTAAAGGCAATTCAATGACTTGCTTTGTGGAATTATTGGTTTCCTGATTACCTAAACGTGTATTTAAGAAAAAAATGACATATATTAACATTTTTACCTAAAAATAATTTTGACCATGCAGGAAAGTTACAAGAGTAGTATAAAGAACACTTGTAACTATTTTATACAGATTCACCCATTGTTAGTATTTCACCCCATTTGCTTTACCTTTATTATTTGCTATCTATCTACATTTTTTCAGAACCACTTGAGTATATAAGTTACATACAACATGACCCTTTACCCTCAATGTTCAATGTGTATTCTAAGTATTAGAACATTCTCTTACATAATCATTGTATAATTTTTAACTTTTAGTGATCTACCAACTGTATTGCAACTTTAACAATAAACAAAACAAAGACCTAGGTAGCATTTTTTTTTCCAGTACAAGATCTAGTCTAGGATCACATAGTGCATTCAATTTCAGGCTTTGTGAGCCTCCTTTAATCCAAAATAGATCCTTGGCCTTTTACATCAACATCTTTGAACAGTACATCCTTCCCTCTCCCTTTCTTAATAGAAGATTATCATTTGGGGATTGTCTCATGTTTTGTTGTGATTAGATTAAAATTCATAGTATAAAGATTATGCAAATAATTTTATGTCCTTCTCAGGGTGTTACATGTGAAGGCACATCATGTCCATCTGCCCTTTGGTCACCTGACCAACTATACTTTTGTGTAGTTACTTATTTTTTTTCTTGTAATTAACAAGCAATCTGTAGAGAGACACTTTAAGACTATGCATCTATCTTGCTCTGCATCAAAAATTTCTCCCTTGATTTATCATTCATTAATGATTCTTCTAATCTTTACTGTGATGGTTGCAAAATGATTTTTAAACTGCAGAATTCTCTGCACAATGACAAGTCATCACTCAGCCTTCTTCTATAATCAAGAGCCCCTTGCTCCTCCTCCATAATTATTTACAATCAGTATATACTCAGAGATTTCCATTTTACTCAACATTTATGAATTTATTACTATATTTATTTTGTGGTCAAAATGTCTAAGATTTGGCCTTTGTGAATGCTTGAAACTAGCATCTGGCTCCCGAGATGGTACATTCCTTAACATAATGTATGGTGGGACCACAGGCACAATGTTTCTCAATGTCTGGTAACTCTATGTCCTACCCATATCATCTAGGTGCTTACAACTACAGATTCCTTGTTCATATCCAAACCGACTAGATTAGCAAACTTAGATAATTCTTATGAGCAATAAAGATAAAAATCAGTGACGTAGATAATGTAAAAGAAAAAAACAGGTAAGAAAGACTATTTAGGACTATTGCAATAGGGGTCAAGAGTAATGTTTTAGAGGGCAGAGATGGAGCTCAACTCTGCTGAAGCACAGGATCTTTAAATGCTGGATGAACTCATGGAAAAGTACTAGAAAACATTAAGAAGGAGATTGGTCAATGTGATCAAGTCATCTGTGTTTGCTAATTGGCATTGTCCAAGTTAGCCTCCTGAACTCCTACAGAAACTGAAGAGGAAGGTGTAGTTTCACAGCCCTCCCTGGAACTTTCCTGGTGTAATCTGAAACTGCTGTCCCTGCCCCCTACACTTACACAGGGGGCGGGAAGAGACAAGAAAAAGGCTACTCCAGTATGGTTAAGTGGCAGTTTTAATAAACGAAAAGGGAACTTACCTACAAGGCTTGCGGCTTGTCTTGGGCAGCACCAAGATGGATCCCCATCCCTGCAACGCTCTCCAAATCTTAAAAGCTTATAAAGAGGCCCTAACTGGGCTCAGGTATGTATACCATGCAGGTGTTTTCAAGATCACATCACTATTTCAAGGCTTTGTCTTTGGAGCAGACTCTGAGAGTAGGAAGGCTAATGGAACCCACATTTCAAGTACAGGGAGGGGGCAAGGAGCTTCCAAGGGCCTGGGTCCAGGTCAAGGGCCAGTTGGTGGTCAAATCTTTTTGATCACTTTCCCCAACAGGGGGGACTTCAAATTCATGTGTGTGTGAATACTCTGTCTTCAGAATTAGCACTACTGTAGTACTTTAAGATGCTAGTTCTCAGCCAGGAGTAATTTTGCCCCCACCCTTCAGGGCACATTAACAATGTCTGGAGACATTTTTGTTTGTCACACTGAGGGGCAAAGGGATGTGCGATATTGGTATCTAGAGGATAGAGGCCAGGGTTCTGCTAAACTTCCTACAATAATACAGAGAATAACCACTACAACAAAGAATTATCCAAAATAGTATGTCAGTAGGACTATGGTTGAGAAAACCTTCAACATAAAACCTGAAATTCATTCAATAGCAAACCAGAGTGGAGTGTTAGACATTACCGAGAATCCCTCAGGCCAAATGAGAGATCTCTCCCCATCAAGCTAAAACAGAGAGAGCTATAAAATTTCTTCTAAGAGTCCTGGCAGGGTGGGGTGAGGTGAGCAAACCAGCAGCAACAGCTTCCCCTCGGAGAGGAGTGGATTGGTTCTGAGAAGGACTTTCTCATGTAAACTAGAGAAACAAATTTAGCTCATTAGGAAACAAACCCTTTTGAGGTTAGTATTTTATTGGGGGGGGGAATATATATATATGTAGTTTCCTGAGAACATCTCATGTCATTAAAGAGGAAAACTCACACTATCAACTTCAAGCTTTTGGTAGTAATAGGAGCCTGGAGAGAACACTGGAAAAAAAAAAAAAAGAAAGAAAGAAAGAAAACTCTATGGCATATTAAAAATCTTTATTTTAGTCAGTATTTCATCAAAACTGCTTGCCAGAACTGTTGATTATAAAGGTGTCTGTTTCTACAGAGAATCTCTGAGTCAACTCCACCAGATGTTTTATTTCATCAATAATTGTTTTCTTCAAAGATATTTTCATTTCAGAGCAAGACACATTGAAATGTTAATTTCTGTGAAAATGAAGTAATTTAGGTAACATGTCTTCAATGTTATATTCATTAAGAGCTAAGATTCTATTTAATTGCAATAAGGTGACTTCTCTGATTTAGAATTAAATTTGTATAAAAGTAAGCAATTCAAATATGGCTAAGTCTTAAGATGTTATTAAAAATCAACATAATTTTACATTTCCTTGCTTGATTTTTTGAACACATGAACTAAAATATCTTCCAATTGGAAAAGGAAAAAAAAGTAAAAGTCTACCAGAAATTAAATTTAATCTTTCTTTCTAAGGACACAGCTGACAAACTTTGGGAAAATAGTAAAGGAATATTCTATACTTCTTTAAATTAATGGCCTAGGGATGCCTGGGTAGCTCAGTCAGATAGGCATCTGCCTTCAGCTCAGGTCATGATCCCAGGGTCCTGCTCAGCAGGGAGCCTGATTCTCCCTCTGCCCCTCCCCCTACTTGTGTGCGTGAGCTCTCTCTCTCTCTCTCTGACAAATAAATAAATAAAATCTTAAAAAATAAAAATAAATTAATGGGCTATATGAACACTTCTTTCTCCAGGCATATTTCAAAGTCACTAAACTAAAGTTATAGGCATTTAATATATATGTTAAAGGTTTGGGCGCTTCTTTTCTAAACCAGCGTCTTTGAGGTCTTTGGAAATAAGACAATAAAATGAAATTCTTCTGATACTTCTGATAACTAAATCTTTTTGTAAGTAATCCAAATATTTTAAAATATATCTCCCTAGCATAGTTGTTTTCAGTTGCTAACAATAATTTCCTGTCGAATGAAAAATGATGCATGCAAAATATTTTTCAAATTTAAAACAGTTCAGGATGAGCAATCAAAGTGCATTTTCGTTTGTAAAGAGTAAGAGAAAGTTATTATCAAGTGAAGTAATTTTGGAGCAAGAACAGTCTTAAAAGTTTACCTAGTGCATTCCATTACTTTCTGAGCGGAGAACACCGACCTCAGAGAAGGTAACTTTTCCAAAAAGTAGAGTTGGAACTGGATGTGGGCCCCTGAGTCCACGCTCTCACTCTTTCAATACTTAGGCCTCTATTCTCAGAAATAAAACCTAAGTTTATTCCTGTTCAACACTTAGAATGCCATGCATGGTATAATATACCAAACTAGCTTTTGTGGCCCACAGATGCCAAAGAGTTTAAAATCTAATTAGAAAAGGAACAAATGGAATAGACAGTGAATAGTACATACAATAGCAGAGGATGATCATTTCCAGTTGGGGAAGAACAGAGACATCTCTAAGGAGAATGGTTTATTTGCATCAGCTCTTCAAGCGGGCATAGACTTCAGGGGAGGCCATCTGAGGAAAGACCTATGTGAACAAACACAGAGGTAGGAAATCACAGACATAGTTGGGAAAAAATGAGAAAACTAATTTTGTCAGTGCCTATGATTTGCATAGAGGATGTGGTGATAGTTAAGAAAGATGCTGGAACCCAATGGATGTGGTTCATCATAACTTCTTAAAGATAGTAGAAAGACTGTAGTAGTTGGTGCTAGAAACAAATGAGGAACAGAATTCATAAGAATGGCTCTTTAAGTGTGATCCTGTCTAAGGCTGCTTTGTCACTAGAGCACAAGCAAATAACACAATATGAAGGAAATTTTTATAATATGAAGGAAATTTTAGTTTTTATATTTCTAGGATTTTTGGGGGGTCAGATATTGTGACTCCTAGGTGTGCCTCCAAGAGGTACCTTTATGAACCTACTAAAATGGGTCCACATGATTGTTTGAAGTGAAAATTTTAAAAATTTTTTGATGATTTTTGATATCAGTGTTGTAGTACTCTTGATATTTGTAAATAACTTTTGCAAAACTACAGAATTAATTAATTATTGTTATAGCTCTATTTGAAATTGTTATGTATTTTGGGTTCAACAGTGAAACTTTTTGTGGTAGAAGAAAAATGATAAGTAAATAGCCAAGAAAATAAGTAATTAAAATAGAATTTTAATGTGGTGCCTGGGTTGCTCAGTTGGTTAAGCATCCGACTCTTGATTTTGGCTCAGGTCGTGCATGATCTCAGGGTTGTGAGATGGAGCCCCCATGTTGGGCTCCACACTAGGTGTGGAGCCTGCTTAAGATTCTCTCTCTCCCTCTCCCTCTGCCCCTCCCCCCTCTAAATAATAATAAAATAAAAATAAAATAGAATTTTAAGAATGACCTGAGAGTGTATATTTGTTATTATTCTTTTTCTGTTAATGTTTTTATAAGAATCCAGGGGTTCTATTACTGTGCAGTTTGGGTGCCCTCATAAAAAGTTTAGGATTCCTTTATCTTATTAGACAATTATTCTTTTAAAGTGATGCTAGCAAAGGAAATCATCTAGGTTAGAACATTTTTTAGTCAATTTTGGGATGCCAAGGGTATAAGCATAAATGAAAAGAATATTTTTAGGTTTGGAGGCAATATTTCAGTTTGAAACCATGGTTTCCTATCATAGTGTAAGACACATAGTTCCAAAATTAATGATAGCTAGTGTTTATTTAACACTTAGAACCAAATTATTCTTCTAAGAAGTTTACATGCACTAAGATAACAACCCTTTGAGGTACTTTATAGAGAAGGAAACTGAAGCACAGGGAGATTGATACGTTGTCCAACAGTGAAGCTGGAGAACAAATGTAGGTGGTCTGACTCCAGAGCACATTTTTAAACTACTGTCCCATGTCGGTTCTTTGGGGGTATGGGGAGTGTGAGGAAAATTGTAGCTCAAAGAAAAAAATGGGGAGAAAGCAGGAAGGACTATTAGATTAATGAATCCTCATATTCAAGCAAGATCAGAAGAAATTAAACTTAGTAAAGATAGAAGGAGATTAGAATTCATTATGTGAATGTACATTTTTATCGTTCCCCCTAAGAGGAATCAGGACTCCTTGGAGAAGAGCTGACTCTATTTGGGGCAGAAAATCTCAAGGTTAGTCTATGACATTTATTTGTTGCAAAGAAACAAGGATACTTCCAAAACTCTCTGTGGCTAAGCCGAAGAATCTAGATCCAATGGGCTTCCATTGCTATACTGTCACAACTAGAACACAGGGTGGTACCGTGACAAATTAAGTTAAAAATGATCAACAACATAAATATATGACCAATGATGGCTGCAGATATGACCAAATGACCTCTCCACAAGGTTTGAGTGTGAACTACAGTGAAATGGCTTTTTTTTTAAGATTTTATTTATTTATTTATTTATTTATTTATTTATTTATTTGAGGGAGCATGAGTTTGGGCAGGGGGGTGGGGCAGAGGGAGAGGGAAAAGCAGGCTCCCCGCTCAGGAGGGAGCCCCATGATGGGGGCTCAATCCCAGACCCTGGAATCATGACTTGAGCTGAAGGCAGATGCTTAACTGACTAAGCTACCCAGGAGCCCCATGAACTGGCTTTATGAACAGGGTCCCAGTATTCAGTATCAGAAACATCCCCAATATAAGGTGACTATTTATATGCCCTTCTGGTCCCAAGATTATAGCCAGAGTGATATCAGGGTCACCAAGAATAATTTGGAAGTTGCCAAGGACTTGTTTTAAAGTGCTTTCAAGAACTGGGGCGGAGCAAGATGGTGGAGGAGTAGGAGACCTGGATTTCATCTCCTCTCAGGCATTCAGCTGGATAGGGATCAAACCATTCTGAACACCTACAAACTCAACAGGAGATCAAAGAAAATAGCAACAACTCTCTCATCAGAAAAGCGACCACTTTCTGGAAGGTAGGACATGCGGAGAAGTGAATTCCAGGCGATATTCGGGAGGATAGACGGCGGGGGAGGGGCCTCCGCCGCCGCTTCTGGCAAGTGATAGAGCCGTGGAGCACAAAATCGGAACTTTTAAAAGTCTGCTCCGCTGAGGGACATCACTCTGGTGGTTAAGTGGGGGGTGGAACCCTCCGGACAGTGTGGTCTCAGGACCCTCGGGGTCACAGAAAGACCGGGGCTGCCTGAGTGTGGCAGAGCTCCCAGGTAATGGAGCAGGGAAGCCGGCTGCAGAGACGGAGCCGAAGCATGGGCTCTCAGCTCAGGGTTGCCATAAACTGGGATCCGCGGCACAGTCGGGCCCCTGCTCCTCCAGCAGGGACCCAACAAGCGGCAGATCCGGGGAGACTCACCTTCCTCCCCCGGGAGGAGCCACGCGGGAGTGCACCGCAGGGATCTGCTGGGTTTGGAGACTCCACCCGGGGTCGGGTGCCAGAGAGAGAAACACGCGGTCACAGGCCGGGCGAGCACGGAGGGCGGCCGGAGACCGGGGAGACGGGAGTGACTGACGGCTTTTCTCTGGGGTCTCACTGAGGAGCGGGGCCCCGAGTTCTCGGCTCCTCCGGGGCGGAGATTGGAGGCCGCCATTTTCACTCTCTGCCTCCAAAGCTGTACGGAAAGCTCGCAGGGAACAAAAGCCCGGGAGAGCAAACCCAAGCAGATTACTTAGCCGGGAGGGGGCAAGGGCGGGGCAATTCCGCCTCCGGCAGAGACATTTGGAAACCATGGCAACAGGCCCCTCCCCAGAAGATCAGCGAGAACAGCCAGCCAAGACCAAGTCTACCGATTAGTGAGAACGGCGGAACTCCAGCGCTAGGGGACTACTGCACATAGAATTCATGGCTTTTTTACCATGATTCTTTAGTCTTTCAAAGTTAATTTTTTTTAACTGTCTTTTCTTCTTTTTTTCTTTTTTGTTTTTTTTGAATTTTTCTTTTTCCCTTTTTCAACCAACATCTTATCAATCCCTTTTTTTAAAAAACATTTTTATTTTTCATTTTTAGAGTCATATTCTATCCCTTCATAGTAGTTACCCGTATTTTTGGCATATATATAAGTTGTTCTCTCTTTAAAATTTTGAGATAGTTTCTTCTAACAGATTAAAATATACCCTAAATCTCTAGTATATGGTGTTTTCTATTCCCCTGCCTGATCATATTCTCTCCCTTTTTTTTTTCTTTTTTCTTTTTTTAAATCCTCTTCTTTCTTTTTTCAAACAACTTCTTATCAATTCCTTCTATAAAATTTTTTATAATTTCCATCTTTACAGTCATATTCCATCCCTTCATCATATCAACCCTTATTTTTGTACATATATAAGTTTTTCTTTCTTTAAAATTTTGGGAGGCACTTTCTTCTAAAAGACCAAAATACACCCCAAATCTAGTGTGTGGCACTGATCTATATACCAGCCTGATCATATTTGATCACATTCTGGTTTTTTTTGTTCTTGTTATTTTGTTTTGTTTGTTTTTGTTTGTTTTTATCTTTTTCTTTTTCTTTTTTTTTCTGTTTCTTTTTTCTCTCTTTCCATTTCTTGTTCCACTGCTTCAGGTCTTTTCTGATTTGTTTAGAGTATATTTTCTGGGGATGTTGTTACTCTGCTAGCATTTTGTTCTCTCATTAATCTATTCTCCTCTGCACAAAATGACAAGACAGAAAAAATCACCTCCACAAAAAGAACAAGAGGTAGTACCGACTGCCAGGGACCTACTCAATACGGACATTAGTACGATGTCAGATCTAGAGTTCAGAATCATCACTTTAAAGATACTAGCGGTCTTGAAAAAAATATGGAAGTTATTAGAGAAACCCTTTCTGGAGAAGTAAAAGAACTAAAATCTAACCAAGTTGAAATCAAAAAGGCTATTAATGAGGTGCAATAAAAAATGGGGGCACTAACTGCTAGGATAAATGAGGCAGAAGAGAGAATCAGTAATATAGAAGACCAAATGATGGAAAATAAAGCAGCTGAGAAAAAGAGAGATAAACAACTACTGGATCACGAGGGCAGAATTCGAGAGATAAGCGATACCATAAGACAAAACAACATTAGAATAATTGGGATCCCAGAAGAAGAAAAAAGAGAGAGAGGGGCAGAAGGTATAATGGAGCAAATTATAGCAGAGAACTTCCCTAATTTGGGGAAGGAAACAGGCATCAAAATCCAGAAAGCACAGAGAACCCCTCTCAAAATCAATAAAAATAGGTCAATACCCCAACATCTAATAGTAAAACTTACGAGTCTCATAGACAAAGACAAAATCCTGAAAGCAGCTCGGGAGAAGAGATATGTAACCTACAATGGTAGAAACATTAGATTGGCAACAGACCTATCCACAGAGACCTGGCAGGCCAGAAAGGACTGGCATGATATATTCAGAGCACTAAATGAGAAAAATATGCAGCCAAGAATACTATATCCAGCTAGGCTGTCATTGAAAATAGAAAGAGAGATAAAAAGCTTCCAGGACAAACAAAAACGAAAGGAATTTGCAAACACAAAACCAGCCCTACAAGAAATCTTGAAAGGGGTCCTCTAAGCAAAGAGAGACCCTAAAAGCAGCATAGACCAGAAAGGAACACAGACAATATACGGTAACAGTCACCTTACAGGCAATACAATGCCACTAAATTCCTATCTTTCAATAGTTACCCTGAATGTAAATGGGCTCAATGCCCCAATCAAAAGACACAGGCTATCAGACTGGATTAAAAAACAAGACCCATCAATATGCTGTCTGCAAGAGACTCATTTTAGAACCAAAGACACCCCCAGATTGAAAGTGAGGGGGTGGAAAACCATTTACCATGCTAATGGACACCAAAAGAAAGCTGGGGTGGCAATCCTTATATCAGACAAATTAGATTTTAAACCAAAGACTGTAATAAGAGATGAGGAAGGACATTATATCCTACTTAAAGGGTCTATCCAACAAGAAGATCTAACAATTGTAAATATCTATGCCCCTAACATGGGAGCAGCCAATTATATAAGGCAATTAATAACAAAAGCAAAGAAACACATCGACAACAATACAATAATAGTGGGGGACTTTAACACCCCCCTCACTGAAATGGACAGATTGTCTAAGCAAAAGATCAACAAGGAAATAAAGACTTTAAATGACACCCTGGACCAAATGGACTTCACAGACATATTCAGAACATTCCATTCCAAAGCAATGGAATACACGTTCTTCTCTAGTCCCCATGGAACATTCTCCAGAATAGATCACATCCTAGGTCATAAA
Source organism: Mirounga leonina (assembly GCF_011800145.1). NCBI lineage: Eukaryota > Metazoa > Chordata > Mammalia > Carnivora > Phocidae > Mirounga > Mirounga leonina. The sequence goes on along the minus strand of NW_023270323.1, from coordinate 50,988,546 downwards.
TCAGGTCTCAAACAGTACCAAAAGATTGGGATCATTCCCTGCCTATTTTCAGACCACAATGCTTTGAAACTAGAACTCAATCACAAGAGGAAAGTTGGAAAGAACTCAAATACATGGAGGCTAAAGAGCATCCTACTGAAGAATGAATTGGGTCAACCAGGAAATTAAAGAAGAATTTAAAAAATACATGGAAACCAATGAAAATGAAAACACAACTATTCAAAATCTTTGGGATGCAGCAAAGGCAGTCCTAAGAGGAAAGTATATAGCAATACAAGCCTTTCTCAAGAAACAAGAAAGGTCTCAAGTACACAACCTAACCCTACACCTAAAGGAGCTGGAGAAAGAACAGCAAATAAAGCCTAAACCCAGCAGGAGAAGAGAAATAATAAAGATCAGAGCAGAAATCAATGAAATAGAAACTAAAAGAACAGTAGAACAGATCAACGAAACTAGGAGCTGGTTCTTTGAAAGAATTAACGAGATTGATAAAGCCCTGGCCAGACTTATCAAAAAGAAAAGAGAAATGACCCAAATCAACAAAATCATGAATGAAAGAGGAGAGATCACAACCAACACAAAAGAAATACAAACAATTCTAAGAACATATTATGAGCAACTCTATGCCAGCAAATTAGATAACCTGGAAGAAATGGATGCATTCCTAGAGATGTATCAACTACCAAAACTGAACCAGGAAGAAATAGAAAACCTGAACAGACCTATAACCACTAAGGAAATTGAAGCAGTCATCAAAAATCTCCCAACAAACAAAAGCCCAGGGCCAGATGGCTTCCCAGGGGAATTCTACCAAACATTTCAAGAAGAATTAATACCTATTCTTCTGAAACTGTTCCAAAAAATAGAAATGGAAGGAAAACTTCCAAACTCATTTTATGAGGCCAGCATTACCTTGATCCCAAAACCAGACAAAGACCCCATCAAAAAGGAGAATTACAGACCAATATCCCTGATGAACATGGATGCAAAAATTCTCACCAAAATACTAGCCAATAGGATCCAACAGTACATTAAAAGGATTATTCACCACGACCAAGTGGGATTTATCCCTGGGCTGCAAGGTTGGTTCAACATCTGCAAATCAATCAATGTGATACAATACATTAACAAAAGAAAGAACAAGAATCATATGATCCTCTCAATAGATGCAGAAAAAGCTTTTGACAAAGTACAGCATCCTTTCTTGATCAAAACTCTTCAGAGTATAGGCATAGAGGGTACATACCTCAATATCATAAAAGCCATCTATGAAAAACCTACAGCGAATATCATTCTCAATGGGGAAAAACTGAAAGCTTTCCCCCTAAGGTCAGGAACGCAGCAGGGATGTCCACTATCACCACTCCTATTCAACATAGTATTGGAAGTCCTAGCCACAGCAATCAGACAACAAAAAGAAATCAAAGGCATCCAAATTGGCAAAGAAGAAGTCAAACTCTCACTCTTTGCAGACGATATGATACTTTATGTGGAAAACCCAAAAGACTCCACCCCAAAACTGCTAGAACTCATACAGGAATTCAGTAAAGTGGCAGGATATAAAATCAATGCACAGAAATCAGTGGCATTCCTATACACCAAAAACAAGACAGAAGAAAGAGAAATTAAGGAGTCGATCCCATTTACAATTGCACCCAAAACCATAAGATACCTAGGAATAAATCTAACCAAAGAGACAAAGGATCTGTACTCAGAAAACTATAAAATACTCATGAAAGAAATTGAGGAAGACACAAAGAAATGGAAAAACATTCCATGCTCATGGATTGGAAGAACAAATATTGTGAAGATGTCAATGCTACCTAGAGCAATCTACACATTCAATGCAATCCCCATCAAAATACCATCCACTTTTTTCAAAGAAATGGAACAAATCATCCTAAAATTTGTATGGAACCAGAAAAGACCCTGCATAGCCAGAGGAATGTTGAAAAAGGAAAGCAAAGCTGGCGGCATCACAATTCCAGACTTCCAGCTCTATTACAAAGCTGTCATCATCAAGACAGCATGGTACTGTCACAAAAACAGACACATAGATCAATGGAACAGAATAGAGAGCCCAGAAATGGACCCTCAACTCTATGGTCAACTCATCTTTGACAAAGCAGGAAAGAATGTCCAATGGAAAAAAGACAGTCTCTTCAACAAATGGTGTTGGGAAAATTGGATAGCCACATGCAGAAGAATGAAACTGGACCATTTCCTTACACCACACACAAAAATAGACTCCAAATGGTTGAAAGACCTCAATGTGAGACAGGAGTCCATCAAAATCCTAAAGGAGAACACAGGCAGCAACCTCTTTGACCTCAGCCGCAGAAACTTCTTCCTAGAAACATCGCCAAAGGCAAGGGAAGCAAGGGCAAAAATGAACTATTGGGACTTCATCAAGATAAAAAGCTTTTGCAAAGCAAAGGAAACAGTGAACAAAACCAAAAGACAACCGACAGAATGGGGGAAGATATTTGCAAATGACATATCAGATAAAGGGCTAGTATCCAAAATCTATAAAGAACTCATCAAATCAATACCCAAAGAACAAAGAAGCCAATCAAGAAATGGGCAGAAGACATGAATAGACATTTTTCCAAAGAAGACATCCAAATGGCCAACAGACACATGAAAAAGTGCTCAATATCGCTCAGCATCAGGGAAATCCAAATCAAAACCTCAATGAGATACCACCTCACACCAGTCAGAATGGCTAAAATTAACAAGTCAGGAAACGACAGATGTTGGCGGGGATGCGGAGAAAGGGGAATCCCCCTACACTGTTGGTGGGAATGCAAGCTGGTGCAGCCACTCTGGAAAACTGTATGGAGGTTCCTCAAAAAGTTGAAAATAGAGCTACCATATGATCCAGCAATTGCACTACTGGGTATTTACCCCAAAGATACAAAAGTAGGGATCCGAAAGGGTACGTGCACCCTGATGTTTATAGCAGCAATGTCCACAATAGCCAAACTGTGGAAAGAGCCAAGATGTCCATCAACAGATGAATGGATAAAGAAGATGTGGTATATCTATACAATGGAAGATTATGCAGCCATCAAAAGGAATGAGATCTTGCCATTTGCAACGACATGGATGGAACTGGAGGGTATTATGTTGAGTGAAATAAGTCAAACAGAGAAAGGCATGTATCATACGATCTCACTGATATGAGGAATTCTTAATTGCAGGAAACAAACTGAGGGTTGCTGGAGTGGGGGGTGGGGTCGGAGGGATGGAGTGACTGGGTGATAGACACTGGGGAGGGTATGTGCTCTGGTAAGCGCTGTGAATTGTGCAAGACTGTTGAATCACAGATCTGTACCTATGAAACAAATAATGCAATATATGTTAAGAAAAAAAAAAAGAAGAAGAAGAAGGTAGCGGGAGGGGAGGAATGAAGCAGGGGAAATCAGAGGGGTAGATGAACCATGAGAGACGATGGACTCTGAAAAACAAACTGAGGGTTCTAGAGGGGAGGGGGGTGGGAGGATGGGTTAGCCTGGTGGTGGGTATTGAGGAGGGCACATTCTGCATGGAGCACTGGGTGTTATGCACAAACAATGAATCATGGAACACTTTATCTGAAACTAATGATGTAATGTATGGGGATTAAGATAAGAATAAAAAAAAAAAGTGCTTTCAAATCTGACAGAGAACTCTGACATATGGGGGGGGGGGGAAGAAACATCCCTAATATAAAAGGGCATTAAATCAGAGTCAAGTGATTGGCTACAAAGAAATAGGTTTTCTGTAAGGACACAACCTTGTTGATTTGTATGGAAAGTAAGGGCCAAAAACTTCTTGGATATGTACAAATATAGATGGTTAAAAAGGTGTAGATTGTTTTTTCTCAGTTCTATCTGAATGGTGATGTATGTCCTAATGATAAAAGGTGTGGGCACAGCAAGAAGTAGATTTCTCATAGCCCAAAGTCTCCTTGCTTGCTCATACAGTTTCACAGATATGATGTGTACCCAGTAGCGATTTTTGCCAGCCAAGGAAGGCTACATTGTGACACAGTGCATCACTTTCTTCTCTGAGTGGTCAACCCACTTCCAATACTTTATTTGCATCCCTGGCTAAGCAAATAATAAATGTAATCAATCCTACAATGATCGTGATTATGATATCTTCTCCAATTTGCAAGGTTACCTGAAATGATATTTCAAAAACCTTATTTCCTTAAGACCTGGTAGTCTTTTTACATCGGTCATGTTACTTAACTTTCTGTATCTCCATTTCTTCATTTGATAGAATAATTATGTTCTATAATATAATTATATTAATTAGGTATTAACGATAATACCAAATTCATAGAACTGTTGGAAATGATGCCTGGCACATGGTAAGGTCTCAAAAAATGGTACGTATTACTACTACTACCATTGTTGTTATTGATTGTGTCCTAAATAAGTGTTCTATCAGATTTCACATGACTATGGTTCTATAGTCTTCTATGGTTATTCCTAGCCTTTGGGTACTTATTTATCACCTATTATCAGGTTATATGACACAAAGCTCTCCTCTAGCTAACAGCTAAGGTTTTTAGCTATTTTTTGCAATAGATGTAGAGTTGAATAATATGAAGACATCTTTAGGGAGTAACATTTTTTTCTATTAGCTTCCATTATTTCTGAAATGTAGTTTTCTGAAACTAGTAGAGTTAGTTATTTTGAATTTATACTACATCTTCATCTAGCATCAAGGCCATAAATGAGGGAATCTCACCTCACTATATCAGGAGGAAAACAAAAAAAGGTCAACTTCATATTTCTCAGCCCCTTAAGAGTGCAAATGATGTGAATGTTGTAGGAAGAGTGTACCCCCATCCATGGTACTAGGAAATCCTTGTACCCTAGGGTGCTGAAGTTTCTCCCAGCCCTAAAAAACCGTTGTCCCCATTCAGTCTCGCTCAGCAGTTTAAAACCTCATGAAGGAAAAGTCAATGTTTGTAGTGAAGGAATAAATAAAAAAGAGAGGACATTTGAGCAGACACTACAGGCAAGAGGTAATCACTGAAAGATGGCCAAAGAAAACAAATTCAGTTATTTTGAAATCATATTTAAATAACTGTAATGAGCCAGAACTTTTTCTTCTGATTTGGGACATGGCCAGAGGAAGGAGAATATATTCTGTATGTTCATTTGTCCCTTCCCTTGATGTTCTTTTGTACTACCTCGCATTCAAGAGAGCCTCCACAGTCGAGTCCAATTTAGTGTAACTTACTTAAATCATAATTACATGTACTAAAAGTCCTGAGCTTTTCTGAAGACTGAACTCTCTATCTCTCCAAGTTCTGAGAGGACAATTAGTAAAGAAGAACCACCTTGTGAGTCACCATCACCTAACACCTAGAGATTAGAGAAACCAGACAAGAAGCAGAAGCACCTGCACACCTGCAGTGAAAGAGACTAGGGAGAACAGGTGGCCGCTGCTATTCATATTTACAGGTTGTTTGAAAATATCACATTTAGCTATGCTAATAAACTCCAAAATTTACAATGACTCAATGGGATAGAAGTTTATTCTCACACATTAAAATTTCAAATGGATATTCCTAATCTGCCAATGGTTCTTCTCCAATCAGTGACTCAGGAATTTGGGCTCTTTGCCTCACATATCTCTACTATCTTCAAGTCCTAATTTCCTAAGGGCATTGTGTGGTCTGCCTCAGTCCTGAAAGAGAAAGAACATGTCAGATAAACGGAGGGTTTTGACATTCAGAACTGAATGTGGAGAATTCGGTCATATTACCACACCTAACTGCAGAAGACTGGGAAAGGTAGTTTCACTGTGTGCCTAGGAAGAAGGAAAAGTTTACTTGGTCAGCTGTGAGCCACAGACCTCTTAGGAAAATTCTAATAGAAGCCATACTTTAAAATTCTAATTATCCCTTTGAGAAGCATTCTGCCTTTTAAAAAATTATATAAAATATAAATGTATTTTTATATCTATAGATACATATATATACTATTTATTTTTAATTCTCATAAACAGTCCATCTTGAAAGAGTTGACTTAAAAATTCATCATTGATCCCGCCTGTACTTGAACTCAATAGCTGGATGACTCTATCAGAGATTGTTTATTCAGGCAGGTTTCACACACTAATTCTCTAGTAGGTCAATATACTGCTTGGTATAAAATAGAGTATAAAAGACCTGGCTCTTAAAACACACCATTTTGTTCATTTTCATTAGAACTTAACAGACATCAGCAGGGACCCCATTAGAGACTGTTCACATATGTATTTATACTGACCCTAAGATATATATAGTAGGAGCCAACTTGGGCAGAATTCTAGGTATTCAGAAATGTAAAGTGAATTGCTATTTTAATTAATGCTTAAAAGTAAATTGCATTAAGAGAATATACAAGATGAGATCATCTGTCATAATAAGAAAAAAGTTTCCCGTATTTGCACAGTATGTGCAATCTAAATAAGTTCCTTCAGCAGATTTTAATTTTGTATTCGTTTGTACCACTCAATAAATTTTCACGTAGGTGTTACGATACCAAGTATGCATGTACTACTTACTGGGAAAATGTGAATGATTTTTTGATCTGCTGTTATTACAACCTGCCTCATGAAGTGACTCTGGGAATACTCTTAACATCTTGCCATCCCCAATTTCACAGCTCTGGTACCCTTAATAAATTCATGGCTGAGGGAGACCTGCAGAATCAGAAAACTACCTCAGAATGAGTCTGGCCTTGGTGAAAAGCTAAGTAGCCTAGGGAAGTTATTACTGAAAGTGGCTTCTCCCCAGCTGGGAAACATTTCAAATTTAAAGATTAAAGGCAGCTTCACCAACCCAAATCACATATGAGATTAGTGTATTAATGTCCTGTCAACAATTACTCTAAAATTCCACTTCATCTCTTCTTCAGGGAAAGAAGTAAGTTGGGACACTCTTTCTTAATTGGCACATTAGTTAAGTATCTCTTCATGAAAGCCATTCAAATGGCTTCTGTGAAGCAAAGATCAGTAAGACCAGGCCCCTCGCTTAACAAACCAAACCATGTCTCTGTTGAGAGCCACAGGAAAGCGGAACTGGGGATAAAGACAACATCTCAGGTGGGAATGTGAGGAGATGGGCTGAGTTGTTGTTTCTTATACTGTAGAGAAAGATGGGCGAGACTATGGACAAATAATAAGTAGAGATATATTTGCGTATACTCTCCTGGGCTTTTAAAATTAGCTTCATTGGTATGTGCTTATTTTTTTAAAAAGATTTATTTATTTGTTTTAGAGAGAGAGAGTGAGTGGGGTGGGGGGTAGGGGAGGGACAGGGAGAAAGGGAGAGAATCTCAAGCAGGCTCCACACCCAGGGCATAGTCCAACGTGGGGCTCGATCTCAAGACCCTGAGATCATGACCTGAGCTGAAATCGAGAGTCAGATCTTAACCGACTGAGTGAGCCACCCAGGCACCCCTTTTGATACATGCTTAAAAGCAGGAGTGCAATTCAAAATATTTACCAACTAATGCACTTTGGGATCAACTCAAGTTCTCAGTCTAAGCAACTGATCCAGCTCTACCAATGAGAGCCAGCAGTGGGCGCCCTGCTCACTTGATACACAGTGTAGCAAGTGAAGGTTGTGCTGAGCAGAGGCCCCCGGAGGCAACACAGGCAGACTCCTGGAGGAGAAAACACCAAACACTTGAAGAAGATTTTAGTCTTTGCTGTGCAAGACCAACTCTGTTGCTACATCAGAAGATGCAAGCCAGATAAAAATAAAGTGACTCACAGCAGTTGAGACTCTGCCATGCTGTGATTTCTCCAGGCCCATCCAAAGGCTCCATGTCATCTCATGGTGGTAGATGTATTTCTAAAACACTGGTGTCTGAATTGTAACTAAAGTATTGGAATGTATAGAAAAGGGTTGTAGTGGCTTATGTGAAAAGAATACAAAACTGGGGGGCACCTAGGTGGTTCAGTGAGTTAAGCATCCAGCTCTTAATTTTGGCTCAGTTCATGATCTCAGGGTTGTTAAGATCAAGCCCTGCTGGGTGTGGAGCCTGCTTAAGATCCTCTCCCTCTCCCTCCACCCCTCCCCGCCTCTAAAAAAAATACAAAATTGGGACAAGGAGAAAATGTTGAGTTATGCCTGTTGAAATATTCGCACATGGAACATGAGGTATCCTTCTGTACCACTGCCCAGATGTCTGTTCAAATCAAACAGCGTGATCGGGGAACTGCCTTTACACTCCCCACCCCACTCACACCCCCTTCTGCTGCACACACACACGAAACCTTTTCTCAAATACTATAACTCCCTAACTTCTCTCTAATCTAATTGTCTTTATTTTTTTCCATAATGTGTATCCTTATCTGAAATTGTATTGTTTCTTTTTTTCCTTCCCCACTAGATTGTCAGCTTCATGAGATCAGGGTTTTATTATTATTGCTTTTGTTGTTGATTACTGTATCCTCCATGCCTAGAACAGTGTTTGGCACATAGTACACTCTCAATACATACTACTGTGTTTATGAATAATTAATAACCATAATTATCATCCAGTAAGGAGTTCATCTGTTTCAGTAGTAGGCACTTAATATTTATATCTCATTTAATTTTTTTGTAGCCTGAATTGTCCTTACAAGTTTTTGGACAGAAATGGGGTGATATCAGCAATAGTAACGTAAATCCTGACACCTCCCCCAAACTGGTATTTCCACAGGGCGCCTCCCATTTGCTCACAAACTGGTCCTGATCTCAAATCATCTTGAAGCAAACTTTTCCAGTACTTTTGTTCCTCATGCCCCTTCTCCATCTGATTAACACCCACTGCCCCCTAAGCCATGGGACAATGCCTCCAACAACCACAGTTGTTCACCATGAACACACTCACCCTGGTGCCCCGCTTGCTTCTCTGAGTCAGCAGTCCTCAAGGTCCCAGAGGGGCTCTGTGGTCCATGCAGCGGGAGGCGAACACCCTTTCTCTCAAGTGGTGTCTCACTGTAACCTGAACTCCAAGTAGTACCTTTTGTAGATGTTTGGCTCCAATCCCTGTCTGCTGTGACCAAGATCAAACCAAGGGACTGGGAAGGTGACAAAGAGCATGACCCCTGCCCCCCCATCCAACTCATCTTTCTCTCTGACTGCTTAGGAGGCACCCCTGAAAATATCTTTTTTCCTACTTTTAAAAAAACCAAGCCACATCCATATGAGTCACTGATTTACCAGTTCCACAATCACAATATTCTGAATCCCACTCCGAGTTCTTTTCAAATACCTTAACACCCCATGATACCATGATCAGGTAGGCATTACCATTCCCATTTTACAGAAGTCAGCGTTTGTCCAGTTAGAGTAACTTGCTTAAAAAAAATCACAAGACTAGGAAGTGACAAAAGACAAAAATGGAACTCCATCTCAGAATTCTTCTTTAATCTTAGGTCTGTGCTCTGAAGGGCTAAAATAAACATTCTGAGCAGCATTACGGTCTACATGAAACATACCGATAGGGAAAGAAGGAAGCAAACTTAGTCGTAGAGGGCTGAGGAAGCAGGAGTGCAAGGTTCATAATAAACATGGGGTGAGCTGTAAGTATTGCAACTGATTGGAGGTAGATTCTGATTTCAGCTTCCATCCCAGCCCTTCCTCAGTCTGCTGGACAGTTAACACGGCCAAAGGACAGACCCCTCCCTGCAGTGCTTTGGAAGGGACCTGCCACCGGGACCCTCCTCCAACCCCTGCCCTGGTTAAAACATTGGGTCTCATTGTCCACCCCCAAAAAGCTCTTCCACCTCATTATGCTGAGGATCTGAGAATAAAGCCTGAATGATTCCCTAAGTTGTTGTTAACTCAGTTCTATAAATTGTGTGATCAGGTCCTTCGAAAGTGTAAAACTGATTAGTAATTAGTGAATAAAAGGGGCTAAAGTAAAATTTGTGAAGCTGTTAACCTAAGCAGGATAAATAGTTAGACTTCACATCCCAGAGAGGCAGTCCCTCTCAGTCCCTATAAAAGTGGAGAGGGCTCTGAGGTATTACATCTATTTATACAATGTACAGCTTTAGAGTCTAGCACAGTATTTGCAGTGGTTACACATGTTTTTAATTAATTTAGAAGCAACCTTTAATCATCTCCTCCATATTTCGGCCAGTAAAAGGTGGTCTCTGGGTTATAATTATTTTGGTCTTGTAACTTTAAATTTCTCATATTATGGGTAGCTTAACAGTTTCCTTAGAAATTAAATTAGATGGAGAAAAAAAAAGTGTATAAAATAATAATCAAGCTTAACTCCAGCCCAGTTCTTCATAAGTCTCCCAAAATACCTTGCAAATGCTGTATTTCAGGCAAATTTAGAAAGCTACTTGTACCAGCATCAAGGGAAAATGCAAATTTGCATGCCTGAGGCAGAGACTGTGCCAGAATGCACGGGGGCTACAGAGAAATGTTAAGCATTAACAGATGCTAGATTGAGCACATTAGCATAGAGACTCTGCCTTGTGTGTGGAGAGAAGAGGGCAGAACTGGGACTGGGACTTTTCCTAGTTACTATTCAGCGACTGCATCCCCATGACCCTTCCTCTCCCCCTGGTAACCCCTCCCCTGACCTCTGACTCACATCCACCTGCTTTTTCCTCTCCCTCCTCTTACTGTCTGCTGGCCTCTCTCCACCCACAAAATATTACAAGGGCAGCTTAGGAGAGGGAGATGGTAAAGACATTCAAGTCCCCTTTCCTGCCTCAAACGCTGAGCAGAGCTCAGGACTGCCAAGCCAGTCCTGGGTATGGCTGAGCCTTAAAAATGGAAGGTGCCGATGGAAATAAGAATCAATATCTGGGCAATATTTGTTTTCTTTTTTAGCCCTCTCTTTAAGGGATAGCCTTTCATTTTTGTTTCTAAACATGGTCAGTGAGAATTCAGTCTAAAGCTTTCTAATTCATCTGCCATGAAGTCATACGAAAATCTAACATTTTTAGAGGTGGGATCTGTGATAAAATGTAACTGTCCTATCAAATGCTATTCCTCCGAGTTTAAGATATCAAAGAAGATCCATGCCTCCTTTAGCAACTAACTGATAGACTCAAATTATGGCCTTGAGAACAATGAGAGGGCCAGGCACTGGGTGTTGGATACGTGATCTTATTTAGTCCATACAGCAAAGATAGCTTCTTTTATGGGGGAGGAAGCTAGAGTCTAAAAAGGTTAAATCATTTATTTAAGTCAGATAATCAGGTCCAGGACTAAGATTCGAACCTCACCTGCCTAAACTCATTAGAGCTAAGCCATATCATCAAGAATCATCTGAAATTTCCTCTTCCCAACATCTCTGAATCGCTTTCCTATTATCTTATTTACATCTAACACCCCAGAGTGAGCAGGTGCCCCATTCCTACAGACCTCTCTCCCCTTCCTCCTCTTTCATCTAAGGTTGTCCTTGTCTGTTCTGTTTGGATGACCTACATGTGAGAGATGGAAGGAGCCAGTAAGTGGCCTGCCCCAGATGAGGTGTCTCCTGAGACCAGTCTCTGACGTAGTTCCAGACCAGGATCCAGGGTTTCTATTGGAAGGCAAGTCCTTTCAGTTCCTTCATTTTAAACCAATCACCAAGCCAAAAAAAAAAAAAAAAAAGCGAATAAACACTTGCGATCAAGTGACCAGTGGGAAGAATGATCATCCAAACAGTTGGAGATGTACCTTGGTTGTCCAACAGCCATTTAACAGGAACAAGAAATAGGTGAGCCATGGGAATAGAGGAGAAAATAAGATCTGACTGATGACCTCTACACCAGAGACATGGAGTTGACTTTTAGGGGTTACAGTGGTGAAGGTAGATGGCTTCATGAAGACAAGGAACCCTAGAGCAGCTTCCCTATGTCTCCTCCAGCTTCTCCTCTCTGTAGCTCTTTCTACCAACGCCCAGGCAGTAGGAGCAACTATAGAGGATGCTGTAGCCCCAAGTCACAGAGATCCCATTGTATTTATACCCACTCCACCAGGTGTGACACAAGGAAAACAGGGTTCATGCCTGCTGTGGACCAAATGTGTCCCTTTCAAATTCCTATGTTGAAGCCCTAAACCCCAGTGTGATGGTATCTGGATGTAGGGCCTTTGGAGGGTAATTAAGTTTAGATGAGGTCATAAAGGTGGATCCCGCACAATGGGATAAGCATTCTTATAAGAAGAGACCAGAACTCCAACATGTGAGAATACAACAAGATGCCATCTTCAAACCAGCAAGAGGGTTCTCACCAGACACTGAATCTACCAGCACCTTGATCTTAGATTTCCCTGCCTCCAGAACTGTGAGAAAGAAATTTTGGTTGTTTCAGCTACCAAATCTGAGGTATTTTGTTATAGCAGCTGAGTGTCCTAGGATAATGCCCAAAGTCTTTGGTCAGGACCAGTTAGTTTCAAGCACAAATGCTGTGGATACCTAGAGACATACTAACCCAGAAATCCTGGTAGGATAGGGTTAATACAAAAAAACACTTTGTGCATGGAGAAGAAGACAGAGTTGGAGGGAGGCCCATTAGAAAGAAACTCTGAGTGAACTGAGTTCTTGGTATCCCTGGATTGTAACAGGAAAAAGTAATCCTAATACTGGGAGAGCAGAAAGCCTTGCAGTTGAGAACCATTCCTAGCCTGGGGCCCTACCCCCAACAGGCAGTGGGGGCATCAGACTGCAGGACCAGGCCACCAATGAATCTGCGAACACAGTAGTGGGCAGACTTTCCCGTGTTGTTTCTTCCCTGTGATAGGAACCAAAACTGGCACCTTAGACTGAGAAGCCCCAACGTCCATGGAGTTATAAAAGGAGCGAAGCCCTCACTGAAGGGAAGAAAACTATTTTACAGTTGCATTCTGCAGCTGGGGAGCCAGCATCGTTTACATTGGCTATCAAACCATGAATAAAGATTCATGTTGTGCTCCAGACTACGAAGCTCACCCACACCTACCCAGAACTATCTTCGAGTTTCCAGGCTAGGATTCTAGGGTCCCATCTGCAAATTTATTTTCATTTATGGCAGACAAAATATTACAGATACAGCAGGGCCTGCTTCAGAGGTGCCTTGATGATAAGTGTACTCTATTTCTTTCCCCCCAACTTCTGACAAGGCATTCACAGGCAGAGAGTCTGTCCTTTACTGACCATGATGTCTATTTTTTTTTTTCCCTTCCTTGAACTCAAGAGATTGAGCCCATCCTTTGTTTCCCACTGGATGAATTCCCTGAGAACTTCACCTGGGCTTCCCCAAAACTCACGTTGCCCACAGGCGACTTACATCAATACTGCAGCCGCATTCCAGGGCTATACACAGAGCATCTAACAGAACATAAGGCTGAACACACGCCATAGTTACACACTTTATGTAAAGCCCATAAAGATAAAGCAGTTTTACACTGGCTAGTAGTAAGTCACTTGATTTGTTAGCTCAGAACTCATACAAGGAAAGGTCTAGTACCAAGAGATCCCTGAGAACACATGCCTCCCTCTTGGAAATGGTCAAGTCCCACTTTCCAGAGGAAGCTCTGCAACTCAGTAATTGTATTTCTTTGAGCAATTTACCTTCACTGTTTTCTTCTGTAACATGGGAATAATAGAAAAATAAATAAATAAATAGGGAATCAGCATCAAAGTATTTTAATTTCTTTTTTTTTTCAAGTATTTTTAAATGTCACAACTTTTTTTTTTTTTTTTTTTTTTTTAGGATTGTTCAGAAGAGCGAATGAAATGATACATATAAAGCACTGGTCACAGTATCCAGCATGTAATGAAGACTCAACCAATCCCACTGATGAAGACAGACTAAGGGGCCTACCCAAGACTTCACGACAGGTACCCAGGTGGGCAGAGAGAAAGGAGGGCCCGAGTGGCATGTTGTCTAGTCTCCTGGTGAGGCACAGGCCCTCGGCAATGTTGGCTCACAGGTGGGAAAGGTGCAAATAGGTGAGGATATGGAGGCAAACACCAGAGCAAAGACACCTGGCCTTTCAATTGCCTCCTCTCCCTCCCCTGAGAAGAATAAACACAGCACCTGAAACTATGGCAGTGACACAGGCAGAGGTCCCTTTATTTAAAAGCTAACAATAGGGAAAAGATCACTTTCTGAATTTTGCTTATTAGCCAAAATAAAAATAACCCAGCTATGCCACAGCTAAATTTGGATTTCTTTCTCTATCCCATCTCTCTCTCTCTCTCTCTCTTTCATTTACCCAATCTCTATCCATCCTTGAGCTCCACCTTCAAAATTCCATGCGAAATTGAACTTCTACTTTAAAATTGAATTTTGGGGACCCCTGCGTGGCTCAGTCGGTTAAGCCTCTGCCTTCGGCTCAGGTCATGATTCCAGGGTCCTGGGATCGAGTCCCACATCGAGTCCCACATCCTTGCTGAGCAAGGAGCCTGCTTCTCCCTCTGCCTGCCTCTGTCTGTCTCTCTCTCTGATAAATAAATAAAATCTTTAAAAAAAAAATTGAATTTTGCCATTGCTTGGAAAGACAAACAAAGCTGGTGTGAGCACCGGTCGACACAGGAGGGAAGGGCGTCCCTGGATAGGGGTTCTGGGACCTGCTCTGACTTGGTGCTCCTTGGCCAAGCCCCCGGCATGCTGCCTTTTTGTAGTTCCTTCACTTAAGATTCTATGTATGTGATTCTTCTATTATCACTCGTAGCACTCAGATCAGTGCCCCATGTAAATAAATAACAGGCAATCAGGACGAGGGTGTGCTGCCACTGATAAGGTGCTTTTGTGCAAATCAGGGGAAAGCACCTGCTGAGGTTGATGCAGCCTCACGCCAGGGCCAGTGGATGAGCTTGCAGAGCATCAGCCGGATTTCAGCTCCCACCTGCTCTCTCCGCCCCAGGCACCTTTCGCAAAGCAAAAAAAAAAAAAACGTATCACCTTACATATCAGTCCTCCTGCTCAGTAAATATTTCTCGGTGTGATGCACCTCCTCACTTATCTTTTTTAACTGTTTATGTGGCAACGAGGCTGTGTAGGCTGACTTATAGCCAGCATTTCAATGAACTCTTGAGTGGAGTGGGGACAACGACTTCATAATTTCCACTCTAAGCTCAGTTAAATACAGCAGCAATAGAGGGCAGATAACATAATGGTACAAGTTCATTTTTCTTGAAGATTTCCTAACATGCTTGTAGAAAGCTCTCTGTACTATCACACTGACTGCGCACAACAATCTATGAGGTACCTTTCAATTTACAAGTGAAAAAAACATTAAGGGAAAGAAGTTCGTCAACTTGAAACTGTTGGAGCAAGGACCTGATCTCATGTTGGTCTGTTATTTCCCAAATTTCTAGATCAGAAGAGTATGAGATATTTCAGGCTTCCCGATGCACAGGTACAGCATTGAACACCACGAAATCATCTGGTGAGACTGTAGTTCTCTTTTCAGTCTTCTCTCCATCCTTCCGACTGTGACTCAGTATACTGCTGGCAGGCCTTTAACACACACCCTTGCTCATCTTCCTCTTTCAATCAAAAGAAAACAGGTCTCAGGCTCAGTACCTTCAACACACAACAGTACCTAGATGAAATTTATACAATTTTAATCATAGTATCTTCTATTTATGGCAAATGATATTTGTTCTCCATTGTCCACCTATCATACCAAATTTCCATTTTAAGTAACATCAAGAAAGTTGTAAAAACAAAATATTAAGCAAATAACAATGGGGTACCGTCATTGGGAGAGAAATCCTTAGAGTGGTAGTCAGAGCTGCTCAAATATAGCAGAAATCAGGGAGGTGTTGAGCCAACAACTAAGGATTCAGAAACAGTGCTGAATATCACTAAGCTACTTGCATGGACTTTGGTGTCAAGAAGTACATGAGCTTGCATCTCAGTTTTGCTGATTACTGGCTGTGAGGTCTTAGAAAATCATCCAACCTCTCTAAGCCTCAGTTTTACCATCTAAAAAACAAAATATAACAATTCTTTTTTTTTTTTTTTTGAGAGAGAGAGAGAGTAAGTGAGCACAAGTGGGGGGAGAGGCAGAGGGAAAGGGAGAAGCAGACTCTCTGCTGAGCAGGGAGCCCGATGTGGACTCCATCCCGGGATCCTGGGATCATAACCTGAGCTGAAGGCAGACACTTACCTGGCTGAGCCACCAAGGTGCCCCAAAATAAAACAATTCTTAATACCTACTTTAACTTATAAAGCATCAGTAACCCATACATAGAGATGTTCTAGGTGGGCTCAGAGTCTCACTAGAGTGGGTAGGTTCTGATTTACAATCATTTAGGGGTCAAGAATATCCCCTATTCTTATATTTTAACTCTCCCGAGGACATTATTTTGTCTTTAAGTTCAAAGTTGGGTTATGGGTATATTCATATTCTAGCTGGCAGGAAGGGGAAAGACAGGAAGTCCAGTATAAGCCTCAAATTCTGAAGGAACAACCATGGAGAGATGATTTAAGGAGAATCAAGTCCCTTCCCCTTGTTGGGAGGGGCTAAATCAGGAGTTAGGTGAGGAAGATACCCTGAGATCCTTGGCCAGAGGGTGGGCTACAGTGGTATAAATCTGGCATCTTCAAATGATGCCTTAAGACCATATTGTCCTGTGTTTCCCCTATAAGCAAGCAACCAAGGATGGAGTCTAGTAGTCACGGCCATGCCATAATGCAGGAAAGTTCCCCACGATCACACTTTTTCCTGCCACATATAACCAGAGGGAAAATGCCAGATAATTAAATATATCACTCTAGGCCTGAGGGTGGGAAATTAGACTAATAAGCATTCCATTCCACTTATTTTTTCTTTGTCCACCTAATGCAATTAAGAACTTCATTTCTTTTTAATAGTTTGGTATCTGTTTTTAAGTCCCATGAGTGTACTTTCTTCAAATTCAGGGATTGTTTTGGAATGTTTACTTAATTCTCATTGGACTAGAATATTGTCAAGCACCCTTGGCGTTTATGATGCACTTATTTTTTTTCCTAATATACCCTTTGCAGTACAACTTAATAGTAAGTCCATTAGGAAAAAATTACTTGCAGAAAACATTTTAGCAATTTCTTATGTGAAACAGTCAGGGTTTTTTGTTTGTTTTTGCTTCCATTGTCAATAAAACAAGTTGTAAGTAACTCTCTATGCAAATGTTTGTCTATGACTAATCATGAAATTATTTTACAAATTGAATGAATGTCAGTAATGATACTAGGGAGAGAGAGCAGCTACATAAATTGAATGAAATGTTAAACTGTTATCAAAATATTATGATGATAACTATCCGTACTTAGTCAAGTTGGCACATTAGTTACCTGGAAGAGTAAGGGAAGTTAGACATAATTGATCCCAATTATGTATGCTGTATGCTGGGCTCTGCTGCTGCATGGGGTGGTAAACTGGGCTCTGAGGCTGCTCAGGGTCACTGTTCAAGCTCCCTGGTTATCTGAGACCAGAGGTTATGCTCAACAGTTGGGGGCAGAGTTGTTGGCCTGGTTCCCTGCCCAAGCAGGACAAAGGATATGATCTTCAGCTGCTGGGCATCTGTGGCCATGCTTCCCAGTGGGGCAGGACTGAAGGTCATGCTGAACAGTTTATTGGACTGCAAGTTTGCTTCCCTGCTTGCCTAGGCCATAGGATGGGCTCCACACCTGGTATGGCCCACTGGCTGGAGATCCAAATCAGGCAGAACTGCTAACTGAGTCCCTAGCCAGACAGGGTCACCAGCTCAGGTCTATAGAGGGGCTGCTATCTGGGATCTCTGCCTGAGCACTGCTACAAACAGGAACATAGTTCACAAAGATCTAAGCACTGGTTGCTCTAAGCCCTGCCCCCCTTTTCCATCTCTATCTGGTCTCCACTGTTTGAGCTCTGCAGATTCCCCCAGTGATCCCATGAGGTAAAAACTTAATAAGCCTCCCAGGAAGCATTCCACAGTGATAGGGACACCTGATGACCACCTTGGGTTCTCTTTTTTACTCACTGGAGAAATTGTGGGCCCAGGGGGTACTTCTCATTTGGCACTGTGCTGGTCTGGGGGAAGAGTAATGCAGTCAAAGTGGAACCACTCCTGTTAGCCTTCTAATACAGTCTTTCTTGGTCTCTGTGGTCCAGGGGATGCTTCAGCTTCACCCTTGGGTTCTGGGATTTTCACAATACAGTCTTGGCTAGGGATAGTTGCTAGTTGGTCTTCTTGTGATTGGGACTGAGTCATGAACAACCCATGTCATCCTCTTGATGATGTCAACCTACTCAAATTTTATTTATTTTTAAATATTAAAATATACATTAAAGAAGTTCAATGAACTCCAAGGAGGAGGAACTTAAAGAGATCCACACCTAGACAAATCAAAATCAAACTGTCAAAAAACGAGAATCTTACAAGTAACAAGAGAGAAGTGACTCATCATATACAAGGAAGCCTCACTAAGATTAACAGCTAATTTGTCATCAGAAACCATGGAGGCAAAAGGCAGTGGGATGACCTATTCAAAGTGCTGAAAGAGACACATTGTCAATCAATAATTCTGTATCCAGCAAAATTATTCTTTAAAATGAAGAAGAAATTAAGGCACTCCTAGATAAAAACAGAGATAATTTTTCACTAGCAGATCAGCCCTATGAAAATATTAAAGAAAGTCCTTCAGGCTGAGTGAGAAGATACCAGATAGTGAATCCACATGAAAAAATAAAGAGCATTGATAAAAGGAACTTACGGGTAAATGTGAGACAGCATAAATGCATATTTTTGTTGGCTCCTCTTTTTTCCCTCTACATGATTTAAAAGATAACTGCATAGGACAATAATTGTATATTTGTGTTGGTAGGCATACCATGTATAAAGGTGTAATATGTACTGGTAATAACAGTAATAACACGAAGGGAGTGGAAGGTTGGAGCTATACAGGAGCCAAGTTTTTGTGCGCTAGAAAATTAAGTTGTTATAAATCTGAACTAGGTTATTGAAACTAACAATTTCAATTATAATCATCAGGGAAGGATTGAGAAAATACTTCAAAAAATATAGTAAAAGAAATGACAAAGGAATTAAAATGGCACACTAAATATCTATTTCGTACAGAAGAAATCAGTAATAGAGCAAAAGGGGTGGGGAAGAGGCATAAGACATAGAAAACAAATGAATTAGAATTTGACAGATATGGGTTATATCTCACCTCTGCACCAGCTAGAAATTTCTTTGGGAAAACTTCCTTACTCTGTGTTCCTCAGTTCCTTGTGTCCTATATATAGCATAAGAACAATAACATCTACCTTGCCAGCTTGCTGTGAGAAATAAGGAAGGTGAAATATACAAAACATTGAATTTGACATTTGGTAGACTCTCAATAATTAGTCACAATAATCATCATAATAGATGCCACATAAATTCTGAGAGGTCTTAACTTTTGAAAAGTAAAATTTATATTCAAATATATTTTTACAAACACTGGATGTGTAAGACTGTTGAATCACAGACCTGTACCTCTGAAACAAATAATACATTACATGTTAAAAAAAAAAAAAAAGAAGAAGATAGTAGGAAGGGTAAAATGAAGAGGGGGAAATCAGAGGGGGAGACGAACCATGAGAGACTATGGACTCTGAGAAACAAACTGAGGGTTGTGGAGAGGAGGGAGGTGGGGGGATGGGTTAGCCTCGTGATGGGTATTCAAGAGGGCATGTACTGAATGGAGCACTGGGTGTTATACGCAAACAATGACTCATGGAACACTACATCAAAAACTAATGATGTAATGTATGGTGATTAACGTAACATAATAAAATTTTTTAAAAAACAGTGGATGCAGTATATAGAATATACACAGAAAAAATCTTTGCATTTTAACTATCAAAATATTAATTTAATCTTGGAAGATTTTATTTTAATAAAACAGCATAAAAGATTATGCAAAGAAACATTATCCATATTTCTAAAGTGCTAATTTATTAGAAATTCACTTTTGTTAGATAAGAATGTATTGAAACTAAATTCAAAGATGTTTTCCACATGAATTCAATATTTTTAGCAAACAAGCATGGTCTGCTTAAAACTATTTTGAGGATAACACTGTGGTGAAAAACAATACCAAAAGAATCACTTTGCTATTTAAAAGCATATGAAACCAAACAACTGTTTTTGGGACTTGATCTTACTGGTTTACATGCTAAAAAGAAGTACTTCTCATGGTTCTTTCACGTGAGATAAAGTTAGTGAAAAATCTGGCGAAGCAAGGATGAGCATAAGTTGACATATTTGAACAGTTTTGCTGGCATATGTCAGAATCTTTAAAAAAATTGTTGGGGAGGCTGGATCTTCTGGGAATTAAAGACACCCATGAAACAAGACAAGGGTACTAGATTCGGTATCAGGGAACAGGGGCCACATCCCAGGCCCTGAACACTCTCAAACCAGAAGATCTGAGCAAGTTAGCTCCTCTATTTCTCAATTTCTCCTTTTCTAAAATGAGAGTTTTATTTGGTGGACTACATGATCATTCTCCATCCTAATACTGTATGGTTCTGCATAATATTTCCTCTTCTGGAAGAAAAATGCCAAGGCTGAATATAGGCATTTTCTCTTTAAGTATTATTAATAATGTAGCCATGAATTCCAGAGTTTGGATCAATCTTTCCTTAACGGGTGATTGGCAATTATATGGTACTTCTCTCTCCAGCTCATTTTTCTTCTTTGCTATTGTGGTTCTTTCTGTCATTTAAAAAAAAAAATGCCACAAGAATTCATGCTATAAGACTCTTATATACCTAAAACCAGAGGGATATTAGAAACATATAGCAACCAGTATAGCACAGGCATGAAACAATCAACAACTCAGGACACTGACCATATAGACACATAGGAGTCCTGCATAAAACTAGGCGCAAAACTTGACCTATTTGGATGAGCTTGACAAATATTTGTGTTCTTTGATCTATATGTACATGTACATATATACATGTATTAAAGTGGGATCATATTCATTTCAAAATGCATTTAGTTTACAAATTATCTTTAAGATGTTGGAAGAGATGAATAAAGGAATAATATTCACTACCACTGAACAGAAAGGCATTCACTAGAAAAGGAGATAGATGAAACAAAAAGAAATAAGTATGGAAAAAAATTAGAAAATTTGGGAATGAAAAAATCATCATTGAAAAACATTTAAATATTTATTAGGATATACTCTAAACTGGAAACAAAAAGTGAATTAGTGAATTGGAAGGTGTTCATAAGAATTTTACCTATAATACATCAACAAGAGATGAATCAATTAAAAATATGAGAGGGCCACCTGGGTGGCTCAGTCGGATAAGTGTCTGACTTCTGCTCAGGTCATGATCCTAGAGTCCTGGGACAGAGCTCAGCACGTTGGGCTCCCTGCTCAGCAGGGAGTCTGCTTCTTCCTCTTTCTCTGCCCCTCTCCCCCACTCATGCTCTCTCTCTCTCTCTCTCTCTCAAATGAATAAATAAAATCTTTTTTAAAAATAAATAATAAATGAATAAAAATAATAAAAATTAAAATATGAGAGGAGTTAGGAGTCAGGAGGGATAGGCAAGAGGCTCTAACCTAAACCTAATGGTGGATATAGAAGAGAATGGAGAGAGTAGGGAAAAAAAAAACCCAATGTTTTAAAAGTCAAAAACAAGAAGTCTCACATGTAAAAGGAGACATGAGTTCCCAAATCAAAAGTACAATAGGATTATAAAGCAAGAAAAATCAAAATAAAGGACAAATAAAATATATATCTATGCTTAAATTTTTCTTACCAACACTACAGAACATCAAGGGAACAGGGGTGAAGGAAAGCAGGAATCTTAAAAGGTGCCAGAGGGGAAAGTGAGATTAATTTAAAAAACATGACATGCAGATTGACAACGGACTTCTCATCAGCAACAATAGATGCCAGAAGGCAAAGGAGAAGTATCTTCAATAGGCTGAGGAAAAAAATAACTCTCAATCTTGAATTTTATATCTAACCTAATAGTATTCAACAGCAAGAGCAAAATAAGGACATATGCAGACATGCAAAGAGAATTTACCTGCCAAGAACCTTTATTAAAGGAAATAATGAAAGGCAAGGACTATTAAAAAAAAAAAAAAAAAAGGAAATGACCCATAATGAGGAATAAAATCAATCCAGGGAACACTGAATTAGTAAAATAGCCCAGTGAATTTCATTTTTGAAATCTTACTTTTTGTGTTAAAAAGAAAAACTAAAGTTCTAGAAAAATAATCACATGCAGCCAGTGTTAAATGAGCTATTCAAGTGCCCTGGTAGATATACAAAAATGTAAGATTATGATTTAGTATGCATTTTTAAAATGTAAAGATATTTACCAAAAGTATGGAAATGCAATCTATGACTTCCAAGCCATAAAAGGGTAGGCAAAATACATAAAATTATTTATAATCCAACATAAAACAATAAAGGAAATAAAAAAGAAGAGAAGGGATGGGCAACAGAAAACTGAAAGGAAGACGGTAGAAAATGCCCTGATGGTAACATTTTTCTCCTAAAGTCAGTATTGATCCTTAAAAATCAGATATTCTGTAGAAAACACTAACCAGACACCTATCTTTTTTTGTTTTAAAGGGTTAAAAAAATGTGACTAGTGCAGTTCAATTAAAAAGTTCTCAATTTCATATTTCTAAAATGAAACTAAGACAAAGTAAAAAGCCTATTTGTTTAAGTAACAAATTATAATGATAGGATATGAAATGCTTAAAATATTGTTTCCTGAACATCAGTTAATATGGTTATTAGCAAACAATCGCTTTATATCCAGTGACATGGTCTCCCTCAGAGCCAGGAACTCTGAGTCACATTGTGGACATTGGTCCACTTATCAAAATGTCCCCAGGTGATTCTGGAGTTCTATTCATTGCATCTGGAATAGAACACATGAGTTTTCTCACATGTTGATTTGTTGAAAATGTTGGTATTGGACTGGATATAAACACAATTTTTTCATATGTAAACATCAGCCAGAAAGCATAGTACTAAAAAATACTAATGGTCTAAGAAGGCATTGTTTAAGGAAATCATTCTAGAAAAACATTAATGGGAAAAACGTTCTGTGGGGTATAATTAAAACAAATTATAATAATTAAACATACCAATTAAAAGACAGAGACCATCAGAATGGATAAATAAAGCAAAATCAAGTTATATACTGCAGAAAAAAGACACGCCTAAACAGCCACACAGATGCTTGAAAGTAACAAGATAGAAAAGACATATGTATTAGATAGGCTTCTGCCATGAGTAACAGAAAAGCCAAAATGATAATGATTAATGAAGTTTGAAGTGTCCCTCCCATATTTGGAGCCTAGAGGCCAATTTTTAGGGCTGGCAAGGAAGCTTCACTCCATGGAATCTCAACAACCCAGACTCCTTCCTCTTCACAACTCCACCATCCCTAGGCTGGAGCCCTCGATGTTATGGTTCAATACAATATGAACTACATTCTAGGTGGCAGGACTGAGTTAGGGATGAAGAAATAAAAGCAATGTGCCAGCCATTTTAAAGAAAGCTCCTCATGCTTTACTGATTCATTTCACCCTCAAACAGCCCCACGAGATGAAAACTACTGCTATCATCATGGTACAAAAGGGGCAACTGAGGCAGAGAGATGAAGTGAGTTACCCATGTCACATGGCTAGTAAGTGGTGCAAGCAGAACTGGGGGGTCTGTTCTTAAACATCACACAACATTGATAAATAGCTTCACTTCTGTAGACCTGTATTCTCCCATCTGTAACATCAAAAAGATGGCCTAGATCAGGGGTCACAGACTGATGTCAAGTGGGCCAGATAAGATCTACAAGTGAGTTTTGTCCGATCACGTTACGTTTTTATTGTTGTTGTTGGTTTTCGTTTTTGGTCTTTTGTTTCTTGGGGTTTTTTGGTTTTGTTTTTGTTTTTTTGCAAATAGAATACCTTTAGGTAGGATATGTGCCACCCAGTTATCCAAAGCCCTACCACCTCCCTTTGTTTTCTCTTATATTAGCTTTTCACCTCATTTCCCTTCTGGCATAACAAGACATTTAAGCTGGGAACCCCAAAATAAGATGGTTATCCTCTTAGCTCTGCAATGCTCCAGTCAAGAGAGAAAAGAGTTTTCTGAGTGATGTTCACCAAAACTATCCACAGAGTACACTTGATTCAAGAGCACATCATTAAAATAACTCAAAGAATAACCAGAAACTTCATTAAAGTGAAACAGAATAAACAAGGGGTAGGCATTCTGAGTATCCTTTGCCAAATTTATGTATACTAAATATATATGGCAACTTCCAAACACCAGAGATTAATGCAACACAGTTCTAATATGAGTTTTCAATCCATACTCATCACAATATAGAAGACCCCAGGATAGAACCATTTAATAAATAGTCCAACTAGTTGGGGGTTCTTTTTTCAAATTTTTATTGACTTTATTTTTAAAAACAGTTTTAGGTTCACAGCAAAATTTAGGGGAAAGTACAAAGATTTCCAATATACCCTCTGCCCCCACACATGTAAAGATTCCCCATTATCAACATTCCCCACGAGAGTGGTACTTTTGTGACAACTGATGAACATCCATTGACATCATTATCACCCCAAGCCCATACTTCACATTATGGTTCACTCTTGAGTCCACTTAGTTCTCTATCCAGCTCCTACCTCATTACCTCGATTTCATGTCATTGACCTAAGCCATCTGAATCTGCTTCCTAATTAAGGTTCTGCTGGACCAGTTGGTTACCTGTGTCAAGACCAGTAGGCCAATTGAGAAGAATTCTCAGTATCTCTATCTGCAATCACTTGCGGTTAAGTGGGGCTTTAAAATCCAAACCCTCTGCTTCATCTACCAGGTCATGGCTCATGTGTTCATTGTTTTGACCCTGGCTGCTTGGTTCTTTCCTGGTGGCTATTGCACTCCATTTCGGGGGCTGTTTGGGTGTCAATTCAGTGTATGTGTGTTGTGGTTTAGCTCTCAAGGGTGACCAAAGGAAAAAGGAGCAAGGGAGTGAGAACATCTTTCTAGAGACAAATGTTAAGTCTACACTGGCAATGTGGGAAGTGAACGTGAAAGAATGCTGCTGGAAAAGAACAAATCAGGAACACACACTCTGGGAAGGAGTAGGTTACATGTTACTTTTCAAAAATATTCAAGTCTTTGTTTTCTGTGTCTTGGAAATTAGGTCATGGGTGAGAGCGTTGGAAGCTAAGCTCCCACAAGAAAAAATTATTCGAATTGATGCTACACTTGCTCTCAGTAGGAATGTTGCAGTTGATTAATCCATGAATCAATAAAATGCTAAGAGGGATGCAAATCACACTGGAAACAAATCAATTAGTAAACTTCAGATGGTCTAAAAATTGAACCATGATAAGGAAGCAGGTTGTCACTTCTCATTAAGCCTTTTCACAATTGAAAAAAAAACTGCCTCTGTTTTTGGAGACAAGAATGTGCTGCTAGAATTCAATGCTTCATCAAGAGATGGGGACATGAAAGAAAGCAGCCAAAAAGAGAATAGAAATGAAAAGAAATATATGTTTTCTCTTGTTTAATCTTCCCTGAGTGGAGTCATATAATGATGGATGGTTCAATTTATTTAGCACGCTCCAAACAGCAGAAGGCAGGTTGATTTCCATGGATGTTTGCATATTTAGAAATCTTTGGTCCATTATTTAAATAACACAACCTCAACTATTTATTTCTTATAAGAAAATGTGGCTTCTGAGTTGTGTCATATGATATGAAAGAGAAAATAAACAGAAGGAATTATAGCATGTTCTAAAACTTTTTGTGACAAAAACTTCTATGTATAAGGTACATGTGTAATCAAAGCACATGTATCTGAATAATAGTTAAAAATATGAATAAATGAGTCCCATCCATCCCCAATCTGTTCTTTAAGGCACTGTCTTGGGCCACCTGGTCCTTCCCCATTCAAACTAGATTGATGTATCCCTTGCCACAGGGTAGATTATAACAGCTCAACACAGATCACAAGGGAGTCATTTCTGTGATGTTTGAATAATCTAAAGTCCCTTGAAATTTATGGCAGAGGCATTAGTTTGAAAGAAAAGATGTTTTGAGAATCAAAGTGAAGCCCTGAAGGATTCATGACATAAAGTATATGTCATAAAAAATGCAGCTGGGAGAATAAATGAAGGCCAGGATAACCTTGTCCTCTGAATTCTATAAACCAGTGGTGAAGGAGCTGCCAAGGGAAAGAAGAAAGGTACTTCAGTGTGTCCCTAATGAGGATCTTGTGTCCCACCCCTCACCTGATTTCCAGAAGCAGTTGAAGAGTTTCTCAAAAGTGTATGTAAATTGCAGCTCTGCTCTGTGATTCCAATTACATGTAATAGGCACTAGGAGTGTCAGATTCCTTAAATCCTCATTTTTATGAGGATGCAGGTTTAGAGAACTGAAAGCAAAGCTTTGGAATCTATACCTTGGGTTTCAGGTGAAGAAAAGATACCTTTGCTCCCCATGACTGGGGAACAGTCCAATGAAAATGACTACAAAACACAGTTGGGCAGATACACCAAAAGCAATCTGATGGAGTCCTCCTGCTTTCCAACGTGGCACAGGAAGAAACAGAACTTTCCCTCAGCTGGTCAAGAGTGATGATGGCCTTGACTGCTGAAGGCCTTGACTGCTGAAGGCCCTGACTCGTAGGGGTCCTGACGGGTGAGACAGTAAGGGGACTGAAGTCATCCACAGGGACCAACAAGCATAAGCTGCTCAGGGCATCACCTATGAACGTGGGTTCTCTTTCTCAGGGCATAAAAGGTGCCCACAAAGAAAGCTTCAGTAATCATCTCATTCCCTTGGGTCACAAATGGGGTGAGAGCAAGAGTGGAATATAGCAGGCAAGAGGATTTCCTTTTCCTTTGCTTCCAGGCACGTAAGCTTGTAACATTCATTCAGGACATCTCCAATCTCCAGAAAGTATAGACAACAAACAAGCAATTCAAGGTACTTATTAGTTTGATGGAAAAAAAAATGCCTTTATACGTATAGTCAATTCTTATTATTCATGGTGATTATGATCTATAAAGTTGCCATGAACGCTAAAGTAGCGAATACCAAACTATTACTTCTTGGCAAAATAAGGTTAAGTTCCTATAAGCCTCTGGTCATGACACGTTCATCAATCGATTAACATAAAAACTTGTTTTATGTGTGTGTCTGTTTAAAGACATTATTTACTATGTATTGTTAGTTCAATAATCACGGCCAACAGCACTGTCACTCATGCCTGAACAAAGCTCATCTAATACAAGTATTTTCTCCAAAAGGCACATTGTAGTCTCCATGCACGTAGGAACATCACACAGGCTTTCAGCACTATGCTTGGGGGCCATTTTAAACAGCAAAATCACCAACAAAAAAGGCAAAATAATCCAAAAAAAAAAAAAAAAAAGCACTAAGTAGACCATGTAAAGGACACTTGTTTTCACTATGAGAGCTGAAACACGAAAGCAGAGTGTCACATCTCAGCTGTGAATGCATGTAGCAGGCAACTCAAATTTTTCATCATTCTACACCTATCCGGAATGACTGAAAGTGTTGGGTTGTAGGTTACAAACACATTTCAGTGAGAAGACAAGTTTGCAAGCAGAGAATCTGCAAATAATGAGGATTGACTGCATCTGAGACTCATGAATGGTAAGATGTTAGCAGGTGCAGGGGCGCCTGGGTGGCTCAGTCGTTAAGCATCTGCCTTTGGCTCGGGTCATGATCCCAGGGTCCTGGAATCGAGCCCCACGTCAGGCTCCCTGCTCAGCGGGAAGCCTGCTTCTCCCTCTGCCACTCCCCCTGCTTGTGTTCCCTCTCTCTCTCTCTGTCAGATAAATAAATAAAATCTTTAAAAAAAAAAAAAAAAAGATGTTAGCGGGTGCAAACCAGGGAGGCAATTTTTGCTTCATTAATGAGAGTGCACTGTTGAAAGCTTTTTTCATTCCTGTTTGTATTCAGATTTAGGAAAGCTCCAAATGCTTGCAGGAATCCACACATTGTCTCTCAGGGCATACTGCAGACGGTTCCCAGGAAACCAACTCTGAAGTGGTGATTTGCAGCAGGTTTGCAGGAAAGTGGTCCTGGGGTCAACCCCAGTAGGGAAATGAGGGCAATGGGTTTGGGTAGAAGGGGGCATTGAACTGAAATGAAGTCACAGTGACTCACAGGGGTGGGGGGAGGGTTGAGACCCTCAGAGTTGCCCCCACATTGAGGCAGAGGAGCTGGGCTTTCGTAACTCCCCCTATGGCAAATCACTCGATGCAGGCTGTCCCTCCGAAGGAGCTGTGACTTTGGGTGTGATGGCACTCTTCAGCAGATGGCAAGTCCCGAAAAAGACCAAGCTGTATGAAGTCACTATCAACATTCCCAGCAGTCGGGGGGATGAGTGCCTGTGTCATGGAAAGAGAATATGGGCAGTGCACCCCAGAGCACCCACTAAACTGTGCGAAGCACAAGAGGGCATTTCCAATGTTGTATTTGCGGACAGTCTCAATGATGTTTAAAAAGGGATAGAACTACACCTGTAGTGGCAGAATGATGGCCCCAAATATGTCCCCTCCCTATGCTCAGAATTTGAGACTATGTTACTTTACATGGCAAAAGAAACTTTGCAGACAGGATCATAGTTAAGGACCTTGAGACGAAGTGGTTATCTTTAATTATGCAGGTATGTCCAATGCGTCCACATGAATCCTTAAAAGCAAAGAAATTTTACAGGCTGCAGAGATGCAGAGAGAGAACAATATGAGAAGCACTCCATCTGTTACTGCTAACATTGAGGATGGAAGAAGGGGGCCATGAGCCAAGGAATGTGGGCAGCTTCTAGAAGCTAGAAAAGCCAAAAAAAATGGATTCTCATCCAGAGCCTCTAGAAAGGAACTCAGTCCTGAATCTTAGCCTAGTAAGATGCATGTTGGACTTTTTGACCTATGGAACTATAAGATTATATACGTGCATTGTTTAAGCCACCAGGTCTGTGGTAATTTGTTACAGCAACAATACACAATGAATCGTGGTTCAACCACATCAACAACTAATGATGTATTGTATGGTGACTAACATAACATAATAAAATTAAAGTAAATTTTAAAAAAATAAAAATGAACTCATTACCCATCAATATAGTGACTGTGGCTCCACATGCTGAGAGAGAAGGGAGCACCTGAGTGATCCAAGCTGCTGACTGAATCCGATGGGATTTCCCAGTCAGCTGTGGAAGCCATCATGGGGCCTTCAACTCCCGTTGGGCACTTTCCAGGGGATCTCTTCTTCTTTTCACTATTTTATCTCAGGGTATGCCTCTGGAGCCATTTATTTTCTTTATCTTTTCACTCCCTAAATTGCTCATTACTGATCCCCACAATTGCACAACTATTATCAATTAATCCTCGGACAACAAAACTCTGTGTGATTCACAATCAGGCAGCTTGGCCCAGTCTAACAGCTGTGACTTCACGAAGGCAGGAAAGCCAAAACATCTTTTCCATCACTCTTCATGTCGTTAGTCTTCCCTGAGAGGGAATGTTTCCCAAAGTCCACGGCTAAAATACAAAGGCACAATTCCATTACTTGCCCAGGAACATGCCTACCTCCTCTGTGTCCGACCTTGTACCGGATGAAGGGGGGAAAATGGTGAACAAGAAAGACACAGTCTTTCCCTCAGAGAACTTGGAGTTTAGTAAGGAGTGTAGACAAGAGTTAATTTTAATACAATGTGTATGTTCTTTGATAGAGAAATACAAGCTTCTCTACGACTAGGTTGAAGGAATAGTGTTAGATGATCAGGGAAGGCTTCTCTGGGGAATTAACACTAAAACTGAGACCCGAAGAATGTATTCAAATTAGCTAGACAGATGGAGTAAGAGCAAAGCATGCTCCAGGCCAACAGAACGTGGCTAAGTATACAGGAACAGTAAAAATTGCCACTATTTACTGAATGTTTGCCGTACGTGAGGCCCTATACTAAAGTGCTCTACATACATGATTTCATTCCATCCTCACAACAACCTAGTGAGGTACATGGTATTATTAATCCTGTTTTCCAGATGGAGAAACTAAGGAACATTGAGTTTATAAATCTTGTCCAAAACAATATAGGTAGTAAGTACTTGAGCATAAACTTGAACCTAAATAGTCTGGCCCTAGAATTCCTAGAATTCCCCAGAATCCTGCAGTGTCTCTTGCTCAGTCCCAGGCAAGAGATCCAGTGGCTCATCTCAGGAACTGAAGGAAGTTCCACATGCTTGGAATTGAAGTGATAGGGGCAGGGAATTAGATTCAGGAGTGGCAGGAAATGAAGTAGAAGTTAATATTCATGACCAGAGCATAATAATATATATATATCCAGTACTCAAGATTTCATCAGTGTATGATAAGGATTTGGAAGCTGTGGGATTCAGTGAAAAGGGCATAGTTTTAGTATCAAACAGACTTGAGTTCCAATTCTCCCACTTCGACTTCAGAGCTAAGCAATTTAAGTTCTTTAAACTCCCTGTCCATTGTCCCCTATGCTCCCATCTATGACTTGGAGATTATAATAGATACATCAAAGTGTTATTGTAAGGATTGCATCGTGTAAAGTACCTAAGTGTCTGGCATATAGTGAGTAGATACTTAAATGTTCAGGTCTCCCCTCTTCCCCTTGGAAGAAGCAGAGCAAACTGAATATTTATGTATGGTTCAACCAACAAAGAGCAAGAACTTGAACAAAACTGAATACTGACCCACAAATTTTAAAATATTGCCCTCGATTTGAGTCCAAACCTCATATTACATTGAGCCAAAATATAAACACTAAGGACAGTGTGGTATGGAGGAAGGCCACTGGAGTAGAAATCAGAGATGTGAGTTTTAGTGTTCTCTCCACAAGTAACTGCAGTGCCCCCTTCTCTGAGCCTTAGCATCCTCAGCTGAAATAAGAGCAGGTTGAACTTGGTGGCCTTTGTGTACCACTCAGCCTGAGCTTCGAGCTCCCCCAGTGCCTTGAACATCTGAGCAGAAACAGGGCTAGAAAATCAAATTGATCTCTGAATTAGGCCAAGATTCTCAGGTTAAACAAGCAAACAAACAAAGATATATAGAGATAAGTAGATCTACATATAGATCTTAAATATCTTAAACAAAAAAAGAGATATATAACAAATATAATCTTCTTGGGAGATGCAGAGAGGCTGTGTAGGAAGGTGATAAAATGTAGGAGCTCTGATGTAAGACAGACATACATCCTAATCTGCTCTCTATTGTTTGCTGAATCTGTCACCCAAAGTAAATCATTGCCTCTTTAAGTTTGTCTCTTCGGGGCGCCTGGGTGGCTCAGTTGGTTAAGCGACTGCCTTCGGCTCAGGTCATGATCCTGGAGTCCCTGGATGGAGTCCTGCATCGGGCTCCCTGCTCTGCAGGGAGCCTGCTTCTGCCTCTGACCCTCCCCCCTCTCATGTGCTCTCTCTCTCTCATTCTCTCTGTCTCAAATAAATAAATAAATAAAAATCTTAAAAAAAAAATGTATAAATTTGTCTCTTCAGTCTATACAATGGAAATGATAACCTTCTTTCATTGAGTTGTATTCAAATTAAAAGGTGTTTACAACTTCCAGTTCACTTTTCATCCTTCATGAGAAAAGTAAAAATCTATTTAGCACATTCCTCCAAGAAAAGTTAAATACCCCTTCCGTTCTGCTCCCACCACGTGGGGGTGTGCACAGGGCCTCAACACAACATTTCTTGAGCCAGCTGCCTCCTATGTGAGGGCCACCCTCTCTCTGGAGCTCCTCGAGGACAGAGACTGTCTTCTTCGCCTTTATGTCTAACGAGGCTTCAGAATGGTGCCCAGCACGTGGTAATGTTTCAATGAATGTTGCTTATCCAAATAAAGAAAGAAACAAAAATTAAAATAACAAAACAGCAAGTTTTGTCCCTACTAGATGGCGAAGATTTTCAAGAGCTAGACAATGTGAGCAGGCGCACATGAGCTGAAGTAACCTTTCTTGAAATCAGCTTAGTAATATGTCTCAAGGGTCTTTAATCCTCTGTACCCTTTGACCCAGTAATTCCACTCTGAGGGCTCCATCCAATGGAGACAGTAGGCTATTTGCCAGGTAAAAAAGCAATGCATTGGAAAAGGAAACCAAGGAAATACACCAAAATATTAATAGAAGTTATTTCTGAATAGAGGGATGAAAGGTGATTTTAATTCTTATTTTATACTTCTCTGTATTTTCCAAAATTTTTCCATCATGTAAAACTTTTATTGCAGGATTATATGGTACTGTTATAGTTATAGGAGAGATTTTTGCAAGTTTAAATATGTAATCCTAAATATATTAAAAAGATGTTAATGTCGCTCAAGAACGTAAACCTCTTTTATTTACCCCAATGCCCAGTGGAGCATCTTGCATGTTGTAGATACCCTACAAATTCACAAACACATATATATGATTTTACATGAGTGTATCTACTTGGGTCCTTAATTAATCTTTCCTCACTCTCTAAATTGAGAAGTGTCACTTGTATTTTCCTTCTGGTCATTTAATTTCCAGAGACATGCAAGAGTCAGCAGATTTATTTTTTCTCCAAAACAGGCTAATGCTCCAGTTAACTGCTGTCCAGATAGTTTTTATTAAAAAGTAGCACAGTTTTTAAATAAAATCTTAAAAAAAAAAAAAAGGGGCGCCTGGGTGGCTCAGTCATTAAGCGTCTGCCTTCGGCTAAGGTCATGATCCCAGGGTCCTGGGATCGAGTCCCGCATCAGGCTCCCTGCTAAGCAGGAAGCCTGCTTCTCCCTCTCCCACTCCCCCTGCTTGTGTTTCCTCTCTTGCTGTCTCTCTCTGTGTCAAGTAAATAAATAAAATCTTTTAAAAAAAAAAAAAAAGTAGCACAGTTCTCCCTGCGAGATTTCAATATCACATGCCAGGAGGAACTGAAATGCTAACTAGGTTATAAGGATTTGTTGGAGTGTCTGATCATTGCTGTGTTATTGCTAAGCTAGACACAAATGAAGTTCTTAAAGAAAAAATCATTATTGTGGCTCTTCTGTCTTACTGAGTTCTTTGAGGCCAAAATATCTGGCTAGGGTTCTTTTCTTTGTTCAAAAGGCCAGTATTTATTTGGCCAAAATTTTACTGGGTAAAGATTTCAGCCTTTCAATAGAATTAGCCAACATTGCATCTTTTTAAACAGTCATGCTGTAAAACTTTTCCCCTGTCACCTCGAGTCCTCCTCCTGGAGTTTATTACATCAAATATCTAGCTTCTTGTATTTCCATAAGATTTCCACTATATTCTTATCCCCCTCAGGCCCCAACACGATAAACTGTCCCCTTCCACAATAAAGATCTTCCTGCTCTATTATTCTTTTGAGCTGTGATTCAGCTTTTCTCATTTGCTGAGATATTGATGTCTTAAACAGGTAGTTCACACTCGGCTGAAAAAATGTAACACACTCTCCCCCCACCTCCCAGCTTACTCTGACTTCTGATTTCTACTCTTGCTATGCTACTGAAATTATTTTCTTGAAAATTCCTATCGATTCTTGCTACCAAAGCAGTGGCTCCTTCCCATTCTTCAACTTCCTCACCCTCTGTTTTATGCTATTTGTTCTATCTTATTAAAAATCACCTCTTTTCACTTAGATGTTTGGGAGGGTAGGATGTTAATGACCGAGGAAGTGGGATTTTACCCTTGTCCCCAAACTCTCTATCACTAGCAAGCAATAGTTTGAAAGTGCCTTTAATTTTATAAAATGTTCACCTAAGTTACACATAAGTATGTTTTGACTGAAATGTGAAAAATGAAATGTGTGCAGGAAGGTCTGTCTTTACACCCTGTCCTCCACACCAACCCATCCCATTCCTCCTCACTTAAAGACCCTGGTGAGTCTCTTCCAATGCTTTTCCTGTGTATCCCTATGGACATATTGGTATTTATGCAGAAATAGACATTTTATAAACATGATACATAGTTTTTGGTAACAAATGAGCTCATGTGTGTATTTTTTCTTAAAACTGTCTATTGCTTTAAAACTAAAAGGAAGAGCTACTTAGGGTGGGAAGAAAGGCATGAAGGGTGGGGAGACACAAAGGTGGACAGATGGCTTGCCTTTATGCTTAAAATATCTCATGAATACATAGGCATATTTCATGTCCATGACACACAAAGCTTCTTAAATTTAGCAGCAGAAGATTAAGTGCAGAATCTTGGATTTTGATCTCTTTTTTAATAGTCTTCCGTCGCTCATGTTGAAAATGAAACCACAGCTTCATTTGAGGGGCATCAATAAAATTCAATTTGTTTTTATTAGGAACTGGGGAAAGAAAGACTTATTTCTATATGACTTTATTTTAATAGTAAGTTTTGATTTTCAAAAGGTGTGAGGTTAAAAGTAGTTACAGTCAGGGAATAGAAAGGGACTTAATTTTATTTTTTTATTTATTTTTTTTTTTAAAGATTTTATTTATTTATTTGACAGAGAGAGACACAGCGAGAGAGGGAACACAAGCAGGGGGAGTGGGAGAGGGAGAAGCAGGCTCCCCGCGGAGCAGGGAGCCCGATGCGGGGCTCGATCCCAGGACCCTGGGATCATGACCAGAGCCGAAGGCAGACGCTTAACGACTGAGCCACTCAGGCGCCCCAAAAGGGACTTAATTTTAGTCATCTCCTTTCCACATCCCAGCTCTGCTGAGCAAGGTGATTGCCTTACATGGCCCACTCAGATGCTGTAAATACCTTCACATGTGGCAATCCTTACCCTAGCGCGGTAGTAACGTGCCTTAAACAAAGTATTAAAAGCTTCGAACAAGATGGCATCTGAGTATAAGCAGGTTTACTAGTTTTCCAGAAACATGAAACACCTTTTGAAGTGACTTTTAGAAGATGAAGAAAGATTTGGACTGCAGAGAAGAGGCTCTCAGTGTTCAGGTTAAAAAGAAACTCGGGTTCAAAAGACTTTAGGGGATTTTTCTATGAACCAAATGATTAGAGATTAATATCTCATCATGCACTCTATTGAAAAGGAGAAGGTTATAGAAGGGCAGATAATAGGAAGGGCATGGGAATTTCAAACAAGAATAATCAATATTCTATTATTACAGATACAGTCTTTACCAAAGAACTGGAGGTATTATTAATCATGTTACATTGAAAAAAATGAGCAATGGATTTGGAGATGATTGTTCACTATTACCTGTAGAGACTAGAAAAGAGAGATTTAAATAACACATTTTATTAGAAAGATCCAAAACTGAAAAATGCTTAGAATTTAGGGACACTCAAGAAGAGATAAAGAATGCATGAATCCATGTTTAAGGAGAGGTTGAGGACACTGGTAACTTCTACGAAGGACTTGAGGATCTGATGGTCTACCCTTCAGATGCACTCCGTGACAAGATTACTTAAGCAACATAGCATCGATTGATATTTTTCTCTCATTTATTCTCATTAATATAGCTAAAGACCTTAGTAATTAATAACCTCAAGATTGGTAATTCTCATTTTAATCATTAATATTGATCACCACACCTACTGGGAGCATTAAAGAAATGTGGAAATTGATTTGAGTTTTAATGATGTGTTGCTTAAGAGGGGCTATTTATCTCTTCCCGCCATACCGACATGAATTCTTAATTTGAACCCATGAACAAGTGTGGTTACCTAAAAAAGAAACATGACGCATATTCATTTTCCTTAAAATAAAAAGACAACATTATTAAAATCCAGAAGCCTTACTGACCACTTATCACTGTCCAATTAAAATACAATTTAGAGAGCATTTTGAATAAATTGAAATACCTAAGTACACATAGGTATCTCCTGAAACCTAGGGTCCTACCCTTATACTGTCCCACCCACCATCACCCAAGATTCTTACTGTATCAGTCTAGGGCTTTCTGCTGGTGAACGTGTGCTTAAGTATTACTCCAGGAGATTTCAATATGAATGCATCTCATCACCACAACCAAATGAAAACTACCATTTCAATGCTTCAGGAAAGTGTAATTGAAAAGAGAAATCAAAAATGCCTCAGTGTAGGATCATGCCCCAGTTCACACACTTACCATCTATACTGATTCTTGTTTACCCTTCAAAATCCAGGAGTTCTCTTTCCGGGGGCAACCTCTTTCTCCCGCTTTGCGCGCACTGAATCCTGTTATTTCTTTAATCCTCTCCTCTTGGCCACATGTGTGGTCACATGACCCGGCCCCATCCAAGCAGTTTATCCTATTCCTCTGGCCGAAGTGACTCATGATGAACCAGAGAAAGTACTCGCCAGGATTCTGCTGCGGCCACTAAGAAGAGGGTAAGTGTTACTTTTTCTGCTACGGATGTCAAGCTGGTAAAGTGTGTCTTGAGCAGTTATAAATGTGTCCCACCTGCTATATTCTGGATCCAAACATTCTAGAATTTTCAGTTATGCTTATCCTGGCTTGAGATAGACTTCTATTACTGGCAAATAAAAAGGCTCAACAAACACATTACGTCATATTAGGTGGTTGCTTAAATTCTTTGAAGAATTCTCTTCACCTGTAGAATTGAGATAATGGCATCCACCATGCCCACGCACTAGGGAAATGAGACCTAATATTTCAGATGCAAAGCATTTATTGTTTTATAATAGATTATCCAAATGATAAATTTCATATACATCCCTCCAAGATAACTATTTAATTCAGACAATATGTCACCCAAACTAATTATTTAGTATTATATATAAAAATGTCTTGTGTTATATTTCTTAATCCTTAAGGAGTTATTCCATTGTCATGTAAATATTGTTTATCAGCAAGCAAAGCAAAAACTTCAGTCTATTTATAAACCAATAATAACAATGAATAATTCTCTTCAGTCACTGACTAGTTTATTTTTTTTAAAGATTTTATTTATTTATTTGAGAGAGAGAGAATGAGAGAGAGAGAACACATGAGAGGGGATAGGGTCAGAGGACGAAGCAGACTCCCCGCCGAGCAGGGAGCCCGACGCGGGACTCGATCCAGGGACTCCAGGATCATGACCTGAGCCGAAGGCAGTCGCTTAACCAACTGAGCCACCCAGGCGCCCCACTGACTAGTTTAATCATGTTAATAGTTATATGTTAATAGCTTTTTCCTCCACTATTAAAATTAAACTTCTAATTTTCTGGTACAATATTTATCAGTCCCTCTCAAATTTATCTGTCACCTGGTAATCATGTAAAATGCAGAGTCAGATTCAGTAGGTCTAGAGTTGGGCCTGAGATATGGTATTTCTTTTCTTTTTTTTTTTTTTCTGACTTTATTGAGCTATAATTCACATATAACATTGTGTAAATTTAAGGTATACAGTGTGGTTTGATACATGTGTATATTGTGGAATGACTACCAGGTTAGGGTTAGTTAACACCTCCATCACCTCACATAATTACTTGTGTGTGTGTGTGTGTGTGTGTGTGTGTGTGTGTGAAGATTTAAGATCTACCCCCTTAACACTTTTCAAATACATAACAGTATTTTTAACTACTGTCACCATGCTCAACAAGAGCTTACTCATCTTCTAATTGGAAGTTTGTGCCCTTTGATCAACACCTCCCTATATCCCCCATCCTCCAGCCCCAGCAATCAACATTCTGCTCTCTCTCTGCTTCTAGGAATTTGGCATTTTTAGGTTCCACATGTAAGTGAGATCACAGTGTTTGTCTTTCTCTATCTGACTTACTTGACTCAGCATGATGCCTTGAAGTCCATCTGTGTTTCCACAAATGGCAGGATTTCCTTTTTTTAAAAACCTCAATATTATTCCATATATACATACATATAACACATATACATACATAAAACACAACTTCTTTATCCATTCATCCACTGATAGGCACTTAGGTTGTTTCCATGTCTTGGCTATTGTGAATGATGCTGCAATGAATATGGGGGTGCAGATATCTCTTCAAGATAGTGATTTCATTCCTTCAGATACATTCCCAGAGGTGAAATTGCTGAATCATATGGTAGTTCTATTTTTAAGTTTTTGAGGAACCTCCATACTATACTGTTTTCCAGAGTAGCTATAGCAATTTACATTCCCGCCAATAGTGCACAGGGGCTCCCTATTCTCCATATCCTCCCTCAATACTTGATCTCTTGTCTTTTTGATAATAGATACCCTAACAGGTATGAGGTAATATCTCATTGTGATTTGGATTTCCATTTCCCTCATGATAAGGGATGTCAAGCATCTTTTCATGTACCTGTTGGTGATTTTCATGTCTTCTTTGGAAAAATGTCTATTCAGGCCCTCTGCCCATTTTTTTTAATCAGAATTTTGGGGTTTTTGCTATTGAGTTATATAAGTTCCTTGTATATCTTCACTTTTAACTTCTTATCAGATAGGTAGTTTACAAGTATTTCCAGCAAGCTCTAGGTGACAGATATATATCTGGGCTGCAGACCAGTTTTGAGCATCAGGGGGCTAGAACAAAACTCTCAGAACAATATAAACACAAATCAAATTAGTTGGGAGTTGAAAATTTAAGACATAGTCTTAGTTTTCTTATTAAAAAAAACTATGCAATTATGACAAATGGCTCTCTGGGCTTTTGTTTCCTCATCTAAGATGAAAATATTGAAATTTATTATACAAAAAACATATGCACATGGTGGGTACTTAATAAATTATTGATTGACT
This sequence comes from Mirounga leonina, assembly GCF_011800145.1. Classification (NCBI taxonomy): domain Eukaryota; kingdom Metazoa; phylum Chordata; class Mammalia; order Carnivora; family Phocidae; genus Mirounga; species Mirounga leonina. The sequence goes on along the minus strand of NW_023270323.1, from coordinate 50,949,937 downwards.
GACACTGGAAAATACCATAGAATCACATCTCAGGATTTTTAAGGATTTACCATTCTAAGTGAAAAGGACATGCATTTTTTATTAAGTAACGATAGTAGAGCTTCCAGATTTATATTCAATCTTCATTTTCACATAATAGTCAATTTGACAAATATATATATAAGATCCTGTCATTTTCAATGAATAATTGATCCTATAATTAAATGTTGTTCACAGTTCAATGACCTAGAGTTCATACTGAAAAGACAAGTTGAGATGGTAGGTAAATGATGAAACATATTTCTGACCAAGTGACTTCATGAAAATATACACTAGAATGTGATTGTCAATTAAGGTGGCTTCTTAAAGGCAGCCTACATTAGAATAGCATGCAAATTTCCTTTCTATACCTTGCAGTGCCCATGCATAATAGTAAACATATCATTTTAATATAAAACAGACATCCCGGCTCAAAAGTTATAGCATATACTTGACTTTTTAAGCCAGATGACATTGAATTATACTGAGAGGCAACATTATTTCACCGGGAAATGCACAAAATTCATCAGATTTCAGTATTGAAATTTTAGCTAAGACTATTCCTTCTTAGTGTAAAAGATTTTTGACATTCTCTCTTTAAGAGATTTTTAAGTGAATGTAATTCAGTGTATCTCAGATAATGTTGGAGTGATTGATGGATGGGTTTTCCTTGTTCCAAGGTAGAATATCAAGTATTAGATTGAGTTGTTGATGGATTGAGTTGACCCAGGTTTAAGGATATGCCTGAAAAAGCAAAATAACAAGATCAACATTTTCCAGGATTTTTGTTGTTGTTCTTTGATCAACTAAGTCGATTTTGGCTTTTAGTCACTAATCAGAGTTCCACTAATGCCTGTTATGACAATTCAAAAAGCCTTAAACAGAACCTCATAAGAATCAATTTGGTTAATTTTCCCTCTCACATAGGTAAATGTGATCAAATACATTTCTATTTAGTGAGACCTGAGGTGATTTAGGATTTTTTAAGTTTATGGGCAGGTTTGTGTTTTTGTTTTTGTTTTTTTTAATAAACCTGAGTGAGAATTTTAAGCTAATAGCAACATTTCCATAAAATATTATCTCTAAACAAAAGAGAAGTCTGACAGTTGATTTGAGATCACCACACCATGCTAAGTTAAACACACATTCCAGCACAAAGTTAAATGCAATTTGAAGGATAAAACCATCCAGTCTAGAAAGAATTACCCACATGGTATAGATGAACATTTGTCCATTCAGCTTTAAGAGGGCTTTTAATGCCTGTAGAAATCATTTTTTCAGTGAAAAAAGACCATCAACTATTACATGGCACAATTATTGGTGACATTGTCAGGAATCCTCTTATTTTTGCTATATATTGCCTCTTTCTCAATCACAATTTTGAAAGTGGACTATTGAGTTGAAAAGGAAGAAAAGTTGAAAGAATGAGTTTATGAGTTTAGCTCTGGGTAGAAACCTCCCTTGTGTATCTCGGCATACAGCAGTATATAACATACAGAGATTAATGATTTGAGTTGGAATAAATATGACTATTGTTACTTAAGTACAAGATTAAATAATGAATACTGCCATATTTCCCAAACCATAAGAACCCAACCCTTTGAAATATTAAAAGTAGCTAGAAAGCAGATAAAAACATTTTTTAATGTTCTCTATCCTTTTACTGCTGTGTTGCTGTTGCCTGAAGATTGGAAGCAGATTTCTGAATCTTTTGGAAATTTCTTAGTTGAAGTAATCCCATCTATGGCTTCATTATCTTGGCAGGGAAATGAAGATAAGGCAGATAACATTTGAGGCATTTAGCACAACACCTGGCATGTAGCATTCACTTAGCATTTGTAAAATTATGTACGGTCTGCTATATAATTTCTACATTTGCTATTACACAAATCAGCGACATTTTTCATGTAAAATAAAATGTCTTTAATCACCAACATAGAAAAATGGGTCTTTAGGCCAAACTTTATCATGATTGCAAAATATTTAGTTTATTTAAAACACTGATGAAGAAGCTCAATCTTTTCCCCTTTTAGCAGATGTGAGTAATTTTCAAGATAGCTCTAGTGGTAAGAACTGGGGGCCTACTTCTTCAAGGCGCAAGTGCTGAAATGTTCTGTTTTCCAGCTTTATAATTAGAGATTATTTCACAGTGATTTTCAGCACAGATAAAATTTAGCTCACTTAAGATATGACAGCCATCATCTCTTATTTTCATTAAACATGCTCTAGAACGGGTGGTTAGAGAAATAAGATAGGAATTAGCATCCGAAAGTTTAAAGATGATTGCAAAATCTCTTCCTTAGAAAATTATGGGTTTCCCTTGGCTTAGCTTTCCTAAAATAAATCAGCATTGCTCCAAGTGGCAGCCTCTGCTGCCTGATGTATCACATTTGAGCGTTCATCTACATCCACAAAAAAGAAGCCTGACTTTAGTTGTTCCAAAATATAAGATGTGTCTCGCTCTTGAGATGTGGGGACAATTGGCTGAGTGTGTCACCAAAGCCCATATGCCTCTCTATAATTTGCCCACTTTTCCTCTTTGGACATATCTCGGCATAAATGCATCTGCTGCACCATACATGGTCTTCAATGACATACAATTTCCTATGCTTGGTACCCAGCCTTTAAAGTGAAATTTCAAAAAAAAAAAAAAGTTAAGAAACTATTTCTAGTTCTGTTTAAAAATTAAATAAAAGTTTGTCTATGTGGGGCTATCAAACAAATCAAGTAGTTCTTTCACTAGTGATCATTTCCTGTGGTGTCCATTTATCAAGATAAAGAGTCAGTTCATGTTGGCTGGCTTCCACATTCAATGGTGGTTCTGTCAGCATTTGTGGGCTACGAGAGTTCTTGGCTATGTTTTCTTGGAACCAAACTGATGCCCTGGGGAAGACAGTCCATGAAGTGCTTAGGATAGGAAATTTTCCAAGTCCTCTCTCTCCCATTTTCTACCTGATTTGATTTGGTCATTTCATTGTTATGATAGTCAAGGATAGTCCTATCAGGAATATGTTTCTAATGGGAGTAATCCTTAAAGGGACCTTAAAACAAAAACAACCCTACATTTCACCTGAGTATCCTAGCTCCTTCTAATGGCTTCTGAGAAAAACCAAAGGGGGAGCCATAGAAATAAGGGCATACATCTCACTGTTCTTCCTCTTCACTAATTTCACTATATGGACCACCAAGTTGTCCACTAATGTTTCTTTCTCACTACAGAAAACTTATGATTTAGCACTTGGTACTGGGCAAATCAGTAATGGAGGTCTTATGGAGTTAGGGCTGATTTGACACAGGATAGAAAGGCGAGTAAAGAACAGAGAGAAACATATAAAGCCAGTGTGCAACTACAGATGGGAGACCATTTGGCCCCAGCAAATGGAAGGTGTGACCTTGGTTCTTGACTTTATAGTTCCTACTTCCGGTAGCTAATGAGACTTCTCTGTATTTCCTGTCCAGATAGTCTATGAGATACCGCTGCTTTCTTCCAATAGATTCTCTGAAACATTCAATCAACAAATACATATTGAGTTTGTTCTATGTGCCCAGCATTATAGCAAGTTCTAATTAAACAACAGAATATGAGATGGACATGGAAACTATCTTCATAGATCCTACAGTTTGACAGGAAAAACCAAATTCCACCAAAAACCATATTGTGAGAGGGGAAGTACAATCCGATATGAAAGCATATGTTTGGGTAGCATGAGTCATTACATAGCATGAGTCTACCAGCCATTAGTCTGGTAGAGAGGGATATTGATACTGGTTAAGGAGAACATTTTTGAGGAAGTAACATGTCAACTGAGGCCTAAAGGATTATGAGCAATTGACTAGGTGAAGGGAGAAGGAAAAGTGAAAACATTCCAAGCAAAGGGCAAAGGTAAGAACTGTGTGAAGCCCCCAGGATAGAGAATTGGTATTCTGGGAAAATGCCAATATGAGGAAATCCAACACAGCCCCAAAAGAAACTGAAGAGGTAAGTAAAGGTCAAAACTTGGTTAGGGTACGTGGACAGCAAAGTCAGTTGAGCGTCTGACTCTTGTTTTTGTCTCAGGTCCTGAGGGTCTCGAGATCCAGCCCTCAAGTCAATCTCTGCACTCAGCGCAGAGTCTGTTTGAGTTTCTCTCTCCCTCTGCCCTTCCCCCACTCTCTCAAATAAATAAATAAATCTTTTTTTAAAGAAAGGTCAAAACTTGGGAATGCTTGTTTAATTACTGCAGATTTATAGTATATTTTAAAATTAGGAAATTTAATGCCTCTATCTTTGTTCTTTCTCAAGATTGTTTTGGATATTTGAGGTCTTTTGTAGTTCCACTGAATTTTAGGATTTAAAAAAAAATTTCTATAAAAAATGTCTTTGATATTTTGATGGGGATAGCCTTAAATCTGTAGATCTCTTTAGCTAATTAAAACAGTGTGGTGTTAAAATAAAGACAGACATATAAAACAATGGAACAGAATACAGAGCCCAGAAATAAGCCCACACATATACAGTCAATTGATCTTTGACAAAAGTGCCAAGAATATAAAATAAGGAGAGGGTAGTCTCTTCAATAATGGTGTTGAGAAAATTGGATATCCACATAAAAAAGAATGAAATTGGACTCTTATACTCTACACACAAAAAAAATCAATTCAATATACTTTAAAAACTTAAATGTAAGACCAAAAACTGTAAAACTTCTAGAAGAAAACATATGGGAAAATCTTCTTGACATTAGTCTTGGCAATGATTTCTTATACATGACACCAAAAGCACAAGCAACAAAAGCAAAAATAAGTGAGACTATTTCAAACTAAAATTCTTCTGCACAGCAAAAAAAAACAATCAACAGAATGAGGAGGCAACCTATGGATTGGGAGAAAATACTTGCAAGCCATATATCTGATAAGGAGTTACTATTCAAAGTGTATAAGGAACTCAAACAACTCAATAGCAAAAACTAAAAACCAACAACAAAAACAGTGACTCAGCTTAAAAATGGGCAAAGGACTTGAACAGACATTTCTCCAAAGACACACAAAAAGCCAACAGATACATGGAAAGCTGCTAAACATCTCTAATCATGAGGAAAATGCAAATCAGAACCACAATGAAATATCACTTCACATCTTATTATTGTCAAAAAAACAAAAAACAAAGATTAAAAAGTGTCATCAAGGATGTGGAAAAATTGGAATCCTTGTACACTATTGGTGGGAGTGCAAATGGTACAGCCAAGATGAAAAACAATATGGAAGTTCCTCAAGAAATTAAAAATAGAAATACCATATGATCCACTAATCCTACTTCTGTGTATTTATCCAAAGGAAACAAAAGTCAATATCTCTGAGTGATATCTGTATTCCTATGTTCATTGCAGCATTATTCATAATAGTCCAGCTAGGGAAACAACCTAAATGTCCATCAGTAGATGAATAGATAAAGAAAATGTGGCTTATATATACAAACAAGTATTCTTCAGCCTTAAAAAAAGGAAGAAATCTTGTCATGTGTGAAAACATGGATAAACCTGAAGGACATTATACAAGGTGAAATAAACCAGTCACTGAAAAACAAATACTGCATGATGCCACATGTAGAAAGGATCTAAAATAGTCAAACCTACAAAAGCAGAGGCTAGAATGGTGGTTGCCAGAGGCTAGGGAGAGAAGAAAATGGTGGGCTGTTGTTGAATGGATATAAAGTTTCAATCATGCAAGGTGAATAAGTTTTAGAGATCTGTTATACAAGGTAGTGCCTACAGGTAAAGATACTGTGTTGTGCACTTTTAAAAAATTGACTAGATCTCATGTTAAGTGTTCTTATCACAGAAGAAAAAAAAAGGGTTACATAAGGAAGTTTTTGGAGGTGATAGGTTTATTATCTTGATCATGGTAATGGTTTCACAGGTATGCATTTGTCCAAGCTCATCAAATTGCACACATTAGACATGTGGAGTCCTGAATATAAATTACCCCTCAATAAAGCTGTTAAAAGAAAACTTGGGAATGCTTTTAAGAACTCTGCATTTTATTCTAAAGGCATGGAAAAGCTAAATAAAGTTTTTAAGAAGTTATGATAACAATCAGATTTTCATCTTTCACCATTTAAGATAAATTGAGTCTGTTGCATCAAATAAGGAGGGAAATGATATTGACTGGGACTAAAGCCATGGTCCCTGACTGGAGGTATTATTGCTTCTTGGTGAACATTTCATAATTTGTGGAGACGTTTCTGATTGTCAGGACCAAGGGAGGGGAAGGAGGAAGTGTTGCTATTGGCATCTAGTTAGTAGAGGACAGGGATGTTGCTAACCATCCTACAGTGCACAGGATGATCTAACATAAGAAAGAATTATGTTGGTCCAAGATGACAATGGTGTTAAGGTTGAGAAACCCTGGAGTAGACTGAAGGTAATGCAAATGAAGAGAAGTTGCATATTAGACAGATATTGAGGAGGTAAAATTAATACAATTTAGTGACTAGAAGGGTCAGGCATAAAGAGCAAAAAAGTTTGACTCCCAGGTTTTTGGCTTGAGCAATTAATTTATGGCTGGTGATAGCAGGAACTGATTTAGGGAGCAATGTTGGAAGAACAGCTTTTGGATGGAGTGGAGTGGGAAAGATGAAGAATACCATGTTGAACGTTTTGCCTTTGAGGACCCTATAAGATAATGGAGGGAATTTTCTAGCATATGTGTATATAAGCAGTTCTGGGATTTAGGAGGAAGCAGAGTGAAGTTAAACATTGAAGAGTTGTTTTAAGAAGTAAATTAGATACATCACATGAACAGCCCAGTACCATTCCTCGCACATTATAATCATTTAATAAATGTTATTATTATCGATAGAACTGACATGTGGATTATAACTGAAGCCAGGAGAGGAAGATTACCTCAAGAGAGAAAGTAGAGTGGGAGACAAGATGGAGCTCTAAGTGACGCCTAAAAAGGAGAAGCAGGCAGAGGAGAAGCTGGAAAGTGTGGCTGTGTAATTAGAAACATAAGAGGAAAACCAGGAGCATGTGGCTGTCAGGAAATTGGGTGGGGAGGGAGTGGATTTCTAAAGGATCTAGTGGTCAACCATATCAAACGCTGCTCTGAGTTCAAGTAGATGGACAATTAATTTTTTTTTTCCAAATAAGTTTGGAGATGAGAAAGTCATTGGTGACCTTGGGAAATGCTGGTTTGGTAAAGCACTGGGGAGAGTTTCGAGTGGGTTAGGGAGTGAAGAGAAAAAAATACAACTTTTCAACAGTTCTTTCTGAAAAGCTTGGCTGCAAAGAGCAAGAGAACATAGCTATAGCTAAAACAGTATGTGGTTGGTTTTATTATGATTAACCATTATTGCTTAAGAAGGGAGAGATTTGGTATGTTTAAATATTAATGTCATGGTTAAATGTCAGTAGAGAAACAGTAAAGATACAGGATAAAAAGAAATTTGGGCCAAGATCTCCAAGAAAGAAGAAAGGCAGCATGAGAAACAAATAAGATGACTGACGTAGCCCGCACAACAAACAGCTCACTGATTTGTTTAGTTATTTTCTTTCTGTAGGTGGAGACAATTGATACAGACTGAAGAGCCCAGTCCCTAGGGTATTGAAATGAAGGCATTGCCAAAGGGAGTTTTTGTTTGTTTGCTCTTCTCAGTTTGATGGTATTTGAATATTAAGGGACAATAAAAGTCTCTTTTTAGGACTCTCTTCGCAGGTAATGTTTGTTTTAATTCAGTTTATGAGCTGAGGGGATAATAATGTGTTCTAAATCAATATCCTATCTGTGGCCATCAAAAACAGAAATGACTCCTGCTCATAATTACAAATATAATCCCAAATTTATTTGGACATGAAGAGGAGCATAACTTTGAAACTTTTCTTAATGTACTAAAGGGCTTTATGAGGTATATGAGAGGGATGGAGAGGATGGAGAAATCATAGACAAGTACCTTCACATTCTCTTGTAACCTGTAGATTAACAGTAGGGGAGGGAGACGGAATGGGGGCTGCCAGGTAGAGGACAGAAGCATGCCACTGACCAGCTACATGATCCTAAGCAAGTTGTCTAATGCCTTTTTGTCTCAATTTACTCATCTGAATAAGGGGAATTATAACACCACTTTCATATGGGTTACTCTGAGGATTAAATGAGATAATGCATGTTACAATCCTCAAGAAATATTACTATCATTATAGTAGACGATTTGCCCTTGCTGGGTCAGTGATATGACCCATTCTGTTTATTTTTATATTCACAAATGCATTGGGCTTTAATTCATTCTCTTAAACATCCAACGTTAATTCAAAATTTTAACAACGGGCTTTAATACCTGGAATAATTGAGCAACAGAGCATTCTCACTTTTGCTCCATAGGACATAGTCTATCTAAAAGCAACTGTTTAAATCCTAAAGATGAGAGAGAAGTCATGCAGAAAGAGATGAAACTACCTTTGCCTGTCTGTTTGGAGGTCCTCCATTAGCTGTCCTGGTGCTCTGACCTCTCATTTATTATCTCTTTCAAGAAGAAAGCATGGAGAAAAAAAAACAAAATGGTCTCAATGAAAATATTTGACAAAAAGAAAACCTTAGCTTGGTTGTCATTGCGATACACTGAATAGCCACTGTCTTTTGATCACTCACCTTGGCATTTTATGCTTTTTGAAAAAAAAAAAAAAGGAGAAGAAAAAGCTCAGAAGCAGCAATGATATAATTGGGGTGATCTATGTTTAGAAGGACATGGACAGGGCAAATGCCATGATCCTTCATTGCTCCAGAACCAAAAACTAATGAGTCTGATTCACCTCTTTGCCTCAAACATGCCTTGGCTGAAGGTTAATCACATTAATTCCTGTGAGTCAACATTCTGCCATGTCATAGGAAAAAAAAAACTGTCAACCATTCTAATAGTTAAAGCCCCATGTGATGATTTTCAAATTTTCCTGAACCATCTGAATCCTGCCAACTTTGTATGTCCTTTGGGTTAACTCTTTTCTATCCAACAAATACTTGGTTGCTGAGAGTCTAGAAACAAGTGCTTTTACACATCAGGGATTTTAAATTGAGGAGCATGGGAAATTGCAGAAGAGGAAAGCCAGAGTATGCCCATGAAGACTGGAGAAAATGGATTTCCGAATTGTGAATGGATGCTTTTGCAGACTAGACAGTCATATCAAGTCTAGAATAAAATGAAACCCCACATCTCTCTTCCCGTTTTCCTCTCAAACTAGCCTTTTACCTAAAACACATCAGGGTTTACAGGTGATTAGCTCATCTTTAGACCAAAACCATAAAAACCAATGGGCGTTTTATGTGAGTTAGCATTGCAACCCATCACAATGCTTAATAACTACAAAGATGACCTAGCCCAGTGTTTTCTCAAACACTGTGCATGATGTGCATAGAAATTCCCTGGGGATATTATTAAAATGCAGATTTTGATTCAGTAGCTTTGGAATGACTCTGTATTTCTACATACAAGATTCTGTATTTCCAACAACTCATTCTATTGCCTTCGAATTCAAGGTCCACAGATTGCATTAATAGGTTCAAAGTAAAATCTCTTTTAAGGATCCATCTCATTGCTTAATCTATGTCAAAATTCTGTGATTCAGAGCCCAGTCACTATTCCAGTGTGTCAGAATCTTCATGAAAGTTTTTCACTATGTCTTGGTGATCCACTCATGTCCAACCAGCCATGAAGATTCTTCAGACCTGCTCAATAACCCAAGTCTTAATTATTTAAGGGTTTGCTGGAATGGGTGGGTCATTATGATGTATACCAAATTTTTTTATTGGACTCTTTTGATTTTTTTCTCAGATGTAAATTTTAACTTTTTAAATCATAAAATTTCATGTGTCTGTTCACATTTCTAGAATATTAACATTTGTTACTATGGAATGACATAAGTGACATAAGAGAAATCTGAAAGTAATCCATAATGTGATCTTTTAACCAAAACGGAATAAATGGGTAGGCCAGAGCACAGGCACTTAAGTATTTGATGCACTGCTTCTAGACCAGATCTCTGGCACCAATGGCATTAATAGTATATAAACAGCAAAGTCCTAGTTTAAAATACCCGAGCACACAGCAGAGGCTAGAATGTATTAAAGTCCCTGTAACAGTGTGTTGGACTTAGCCGAAGGCTGTGCTCTATTCACCAAAGTCTTTTCCAGAAAAAAAACCAGTGAGAGGAAAAATACTACCATAGTAGAAAGACTTTTCAAAAGAGGGATATATTCCCAAAAGCCTCTGTAGAACATTGCAGCCACTCTCACTCTCCATAGTCTCTTTGTCATTCTGCCACACCCAATTAAGTCCTAACCTTAGATAAACCCAATAGTCTGTCTTCCCAGTGCCAGCATTCAAGTAGCTTGAGATCCTCTGGAGCAAATCACATCACCAGGTTGATTGATAGCACTTTCAATTTGTAATTCCCAGTCTTGACTGAGCTTTCAACATCCTTTATGAGCTTATCACATTATTCCAATCAGTGCATTCCAATCAGTTTCTGCAGATTCCTTTTGTCCTTCACACTCCTCAGATGACCAACACCTCCTGTGTCCCCTTCACCATCACTGGATGGCCTTAGCTAAGCATGGCTTGTAGTTAAGCAAACTATCTAAAAGCAAACTGTCTAGGTTTGTATTCAGGTTCTGGCAGTATGTCTAAATGCAAGTTTAGATACTAACTCCTGATCTGATACATCATTTGCAAATATCTTCTCCCATTCGGTAGGTTGTCTTCTTGCTTTGCTGATGCTTTTCCTTCACTGTGCAAAAGTTTTTATTTTAGTGTAGTCGCAATAGTTGAATTTTATATTTTAATTATACTTGAGTAAATAAATAAATAGGAAAAAAAGGAAAAACATAATTTTTAAAAATAAATGTAACTTTCTTAACAGTTCCTTATTAGTAAAATAGAGACAGTTTGTACCTCAAGGTTATTATAAGTGGTAAATGAGTCAGTGCATGTAAATCTTTTAACACAACACCTGCTGTCAATAAACCATCAATAAAAGTTTACTATTATTCTAATTATATGTTCACAGAAGAAATGAAGCCACTAGATAGAAATTCCCTTAACTTCCCAACCTCATATCAACAAATCCATCTGCACCCTCATGACCTCATCTAAATCTTATTTCCTCCAAAAGGCCCTACCTCCTGAGGCCATCACATTGGGGTTAGGGTTTCAACATACGAATTTGGGGAGGACACAAATATTCAGTCTATAACATTAACCTACAACTAATTGGCTCCCACCCCCTCCACCAAAAATCCTCTAGATAAAGTTACAAATAATTCCTGTATTCCTAATTTCCAATGATCATATTGCTTGAGCTCTTCCCAGCATTCATACATTGACCATCTTTCTCTTTGACTTCTATAACATTACACTCTCCTGATTTTCTTCTTCTTACTCCATAGCTCATGCCAGAAATGTCACAATATCCAATCACAGTGTGTGATAATTCTCCATCCTAAATATTTTTAAGTGCACCCACTTTTCCTCATGGCTACTGAAACCATAATAGACAAAATAATATTCTTCTACCTAACCATCTGAAACATTCTTTTTATTCTCCACACAGCATCCAGTGATTATCTTAAAAACCTTATAGCTCTCCTTAAAATATTTCAATCACTATTGTTTTTAGGTTGAAAAGAACACTTTTTACATTTATTTTAAGTGTATTATAAAAAAAGTCAAATATACTTCAAAGTAAGGAGACTATTATAATAAATCCCCACATATCCATTACCTAGCCTTAATAATTGTTATAATTTTATCATATTTCCTTCATCTATTTTTTCTTTGTTCAATTGTTGTTTGATGGTGATAAATACACATAACATAAAATTTACAATTTTAACCATTTTTAAGTGTACAATTCTATGACATTAAGTACACACAGTTACTTGGGCATTACCCATCTCTTAAAGATAACATTTTTGCTACATGACAAAGATGACAAACATGAACTGCTCCTCATCTTATTCATCCTCCGTCACTACAGGCAAGTCATTTTCGCCTTTATATAGTTTCTTGTATGTGCCAAACTTGTTCCTTACTCAAAACCTTCACCCATGCTTTTCCCCCTGCTTAAGATGCTTTTTCCCACCCACTTTATTAGCCAAATCCTACTCGTTGTTGAAGATTCAGCTTAAACATTAGCTCTTTCCCTGAAGGTGCATACTAGGCAAGGTCTCTGGCCACATGTTCTTGCTATATGCCTTACTTCTATATATGGAGGTAATACAGCACAGGGCAAGCTCTAGAGCCAGACTGCCTGGGTGTGAATCTTGGCTCCAAATGACCTTGGGCAAGTCATTGTGTCTCTGTATCTCAATTTTTATCTGCAAAATGGGGATAATAGGACCTGCTTCTAGGTTATTTTGAGAATTATTTAAGTATTTAGAAGATGGCCTGGAACTTACTGTTACATAAGTATTAGCAATTACTACTCTTCTTCAAAATCTTTATGGACTTAGGGGCATGGATGGCTCAGTTGGTGAAGCATCAGACTCTTGATTTCAGCTCAGGGTCCTGAGATCCACAGCTCAGTGAAGAGTCCGCTTCCCCTTTCTCTCTCTCTCCCTCTGCCCCTCCCCTTGCTTGTGCACTCTCTCTCTCTCTCAAATAAATAAATCTTTAAAAAAAAATACTTGTGGATTTTATGAAAGTTTTGTTAAATATCTGTCTGCCCCCCTGGAGTGTCTTTTACCATTACCACTGTATTCAAGAGTCTAGCACAGTACCTGTCACAGTATTCCTCAATCAATACTGGTTGAATATTGGTCTCCTTTCAAACATTTCTAGCTCAGAATATGTTGTTAGGATCAAATTAAAGAAGGAAGGAAGGACAAAAGAAAGAGAGAAAGAAAGAAAGAGAGAAAGAAAGAAAGAAAGAAAGAAAGAAAGAAAGAAAGAAAGAAGAAAGAAGAAAGAAAAAGAAAGAAAGAAAGAAAGAAAGAAAGAAAGAAAGAAAGAAAGAAAGAAAGAAAGAAAGAAAGAAAGAAA
>NW_023270323.1:50895681-50936903 GCF_011800145.1 Mirounga leonina | reverse complement strand
AAAGAAAGAAAGAAAGAAAGAAAGAAAGAAAGAAAGAAAGAAAGAAAAAACTCATGAAAATTTTCTTTCTAAGCTTTAGATCCCAATGTGCATCAAGATACTGTTGTTGGGAAGGTCAGGCATAAACAAATGATAGCAAAGTGTATTTGAGATGTTGAGGATCCACATATTAAACTGCCATAGTTCATAACACATATTAGTGTATCCCAAAATGAGTTCCTTGAAATGCTAGTTTATGAAATAGTCAAAAGAAAAAATAGGAACTTTTTACTTTGATTAATAAATTTGGGAAATATTTCAAATAATTGCCCCCCTCCTCCTTTGTAGTTTTGTAATATACATTACCCTGTGGAGCATTGGAAAATAAAATAATTCAACATTTTTAACTCAGAATTGCATATTTTTTCTATCCATAGAATTTTTTTTAAGAATACCTATTAATTAACCATAAGAACCAAGCTTCACAGACTCTACAAGCTTGATGGGGCATGGGGTAGAAGTGATATGATTTTAGCAAGAGCAAGATCATTGTAGACTCAAGTGATTTAAGAATGTTTCAGGTTCAAGTTGGAATGTGAGCCTGGCAATACAGAGAATAGAATTTAGATAGACAAAAAGAAGAGAAAAGCATTTCACAGATAACAAAATGTTAGTCACAGAAATGGGCTTAATTTGGTAAATATGTGGTTCAATTGTGTCTTGATATCAAATCTCAAAATCTTGCCAATTTTTCTTTAGGATGCTTAGTAAGAACTACAGAATTATTTTTCTTTGAAGTTTCATGGAAAAGTTGAGAATTTAACTTGCATTTGAGGAGGAGTTGGCTGGGTGGGTGGTGTGGAGAAGAGAAGGAAAATGTAAAGGTTTCTGAGAGGGAGGGGAAAATGGAAATGCAAATTGGCATTCATTGACACTTCTCCCCTCAGGCTTTTCTGTATATTTTATCATTAAACTTTTCAACAGCAATCCTCTAGTGGTTATTACTATATCCCTTTTACAAATAAGTAACCTGGGGCTCAGAGAGCTTATGTAATGTGTCCAATAGCACACAGAAGAGTTTCAGTCAGAATCTAAAATACTCTTTCCATTATACCACACTGACCCTTAAATTCAAATGGAAATTAAAACCACACACACTGTTCTGTCTTTTGTTGTCGCCACCATCATCCCCTCATTGTACTCTCAATAACTTCTGTCACACACGCACATACATCACCCCCTCCCATGCCTCATCTCCACACAGACACACAGAAAATGTACTCTTCATCTTTCTGAATATACTTGTGCTATCCTGCATGGTAGCCACAAGGCACATGCGGCTGTCGAACACTTAAAAAGTGGTTAGTCCAAACTGAGATTTGAGTGTAAAAACACGTCAGATTCCAAAAACTTAGACCCCCCCACCAAAAAAAAAAAAAGTAAAGTATCTCATTAATAACTTTTATATTGATGACATATTTAAAGGATAATCATTTTAACATATTGGGTTAAGTATATCATTCTTAAAGTTAATCTCACCTGTTCCTCTTTCCTTTTTCAAGTACCTACTAGAAAATTTTACATTACACGTGTAGCTTATATTTGTGGCTCAAATTATATTTTGATTGCACAGTCTGGTATGTAACATAAACATTTTTTTTTTGTCCTTTTAAATACTGTGCTTGAAATTCTCAAGACTTCTCCCATGATTAGGATTAATCCCTTGAAATGCAAGTCCTCTTGAGTGAATTTATCAGAAAGGCCCTAAATGAATGGGGCTGAGGCAGGGGGAAAAAAAAAGATTCAGACAGAATCCAGTCCAGGTAGAGAAAGTGGGGGAAATGAACAGATGCTGGGGTTGGTGCTACAGGAAGTTTGGCAGGTGACCAGAGAATGAGGGGCTCAGGAAGTTGGAAAGACACTGCAAAATAGAAGAACTGCCACCCTGACAGGGTACCCAGGATGGGTCCTAAACACCCATTTGTATGAGTTCTCTTTTATTTTAATTTTTAAAATTTTTTTTATTTAAAGATTTTTATTTACTTGAAAGAGAGAGAGCACAAGCACGGGGAGCAGCAGAGGGAGATGGAGAAGCAGGCTCTTGGGTGAGCAGAGAGCCTGACTCGGGGCTCGATCCCATTGATCATGACCCAAGTCAAGGTCATGGATCATGGCCCAACTCATGACTAACCAACTGAGCCATCCAGGTGCCCCTGCCTGAGTTCTTTTTTAAAAACTTAACACTACATCAAAAACTAATGATGTACTCTATGTTGGCTAACTGAACATAATAATAATAAAAAAAAAATCTAAACTTTGTTACGTAAAAATTATGATCTTAGCACCAAAGATACACTCTGATCAATCCCAACACTCCAAGTAAGGTCTCAGCACTGCAGTCCTGTCAGGGCTTTCTGGTAGCCCTCAGATTCATCAAGTACTGTTGATTCTGGTGGAGTTGGACTTGAGGGAGAGCTGCCACACTCACACCCTTGACAAATTACCAGCCCAGTGAAGCTGTTGGCTCAGTGTCTCTGGGCTTAGAAGAGAAAGGACGAATAATGTCAAACAGTGGACTCTTATCTCAGTTACCTTGAAGACAACGATCACTATTCCTGGTATAGAGGTCTCCCTTCCCATCAGTTTTCAGTTAGTTGCTTCATTATACCTCTAAGCTTATCCCTGATGTGGAAATATTTTCCTGGGATCTGTTACAACCACGTTATCTGAGGCAATTTGAATACTCTTCTGATGGAAGTTGAGAAATTGAGTGTGTGCTTTAATTGCTGTTTTAAAATGCTAAAATGGGGCACCTGGGTGGCTCAGTTGGTTAAGCGACTGCCTTCGGCCCAGGTCATGATCCTGGAGTCCCTGGATCGAGTCCCGCATCGGGCTCCCTGCTCGGCGGGGAGTCTGCTTCTCCCTCTGACCCTCCCCCCTCTCATGTACTCTTTCTCTCTCATTCTCGCTCTCTCAAATAAATAAATAAATCTTTAAAGAAAAATTCTTTAAAAAAATAAATAAATAAAAATAAAATGCTAAAATGTGTAGCAAGTGGTGAAGAAAATGGCACTATTTTAGATTCTTTTGTTTTATGTGACTTAGCATTTAGAGATCATTGTTATGTGTCCTCTCAAGTAAGGAAGATTCAAAGTACAACATGTGATTTTTAAAGGGGGGCTAGAGGGTAGGAACAGTTCCAGAATCTTATCTTTTGAAATATTGTGTTTATGTAAATGACAGTGTGTTTTGTGTGTTGTCAAAATGAAATTACTGTAACTCCATGAAGTGGTGAGGAAATACTGGGATAAGAGCCTCAGCCCCATGACTATTAACTGTGTCACCTTGGGTCACATACTTTACGAAGTTTGTTTCTCTCCTATAAAATGAGGATAATTAAATCTCCCTCCTGAGGTTGGGGTGAAGAAAGCAAAATCAATGGACTGTAAGTCACAACAATTACCACCTGGAACAGAACAGCCGCCAGCACTCTCACTGTACTCCTTCCATTTTTAAAGCAAGGGGCATTACCTCCTTCACTCAAGGAGCCTCAATCATGAATCTGAACATCTTAGAACAATTCAAAGCCCTCTTGGTAAATTCCCAAGTCTGTTGTTCCAGCCACAGAGCATCCCTCCCTGGAAGGCCACTCCATCCCTGTTCCTCGAAGGCACTCCTTTTGCTTCTCTCTTGCTTGCATAATAAGAAAATGACAGGGGCACCTGGGTGACTCAGTCGGTTAAGCAACTGCCTTCAAATCAGGTCATGATCTCAGGGTCCCCCTGCTCAGTGGGGAGTCCGCTTCTCCTTCTCCCTCTGCCCCCCTGCTCATGCCTGCGCATGTGCGCTCTCTCTCTCACTCTCAAATAAATAAATAAAACCTTAAAAAAAAAAGAAAATGACAATGTTCTTTATCCCAGATGAGTGATCAGTTTTCCTCTTTCAACATTTGCATTTCTATCTCTATCCAGTAGCCCTTCCTTAAAAAAGCAGTCCTCATTTTGCACTTGAGTCCTAACTAGGGAGCCTCTCAAGACAATGAGATGACAGCACCCGAGATTTTGTCTCCGCTTCCAAGACTGTGGCATCTTGCTCTCCTGGAAAGTTACAGGACCACTGATTTCAGTTCATTAATCAGGAAAAGCTTTCAAACAGGCAGACCCTTCCAAAAACGGATCCAGCAGCCTCAGGAGGTAGTAAGTTTCCCATCATGGGAAATGCTCTGGCAGGTGTTAGAAGACAACTTGTTTATTCACTGAGTAAATATTTAATGAGTCTCTACCTCATACCTGTGATGGGGTGCTGGGGGTAGAAAGTGAATAAGACAGACAAGGTCCCTGACTCAGGGTGCTTTTAATCTAGTAGAGGAGACAAATGCAAAAGCAAATAATATTATATTTTGCTAAATGTATAATAGCAATAATCGTTAGATTATAGAAACACATAGGAGGGCAACTAACACCTAATGAAACCTTTTTATAGAAATGAACATCCAAGTAAGATCTAAAGGAAATATGAAGGTAAAAGGAGCAAAAGAAAACATGTTCAGACAAAGACACAGCACTAGACAAGTCTAGAGTGGAGAGAAACTAAGGCTCAAACAAACTAACTGTAAGTATGAAGAGGACAAAGGAGAGGGGGTGGACAGAAAGGAACCTGGAAAGAAAAGCAGGAACCTGAACAAGGAAATTTAAAGAATCATCACATACACATGTCGAAGAGCTTGGATTTTATCCCCACTGAAGCCAGGATGCACCGGCGGTTTTCCGCAGATCCTGTGTCTGGGAGTCTGGCCGCGGCCCTGACCTCCACGTGTTGGATGGAGATCTACCTGGTCTGTGTCCTTCCACCTCCAGTCCAGGGGAGGGCTCTCTCTGAGAGGGGTGTGGGCATCTCTGACCTGGGCATGTGAAGCGGAAAAGAAAGTTCTAAACTTTCTGAGTTTTGCTTCTTCCATTATCATTTCTCTTAAAAAGCCAGAGGGAAGGAAAATCTCCCAGCAACCCTTACAAGACCCATAGAAAAATGAGTGCCCCATCAACCAGAGATCCATTTAGTGATCACCATTGAGCAAGGAATTCTTTACAAAGAATCTGTTGGCACTCAAAGATAAATGTACATTACTAGCAAAAGAAAAATTTTAAAAAGCATGTGAGACAAATATTACAGAAGGAAAAAAAACCCATATTACTGACCTTTCCAGGAACAGGTAAATTTCCTCCCCCACCCCCCACCTCCATAGTCACAAAGATATAAAAAATTTCTAGTAGAGAGAATGACTCAATCTTTTTTTCTGTAAATAACTAATTTCTCATTAGCATAATAATAGTTAACAATTGAGCATTTACTGTGTGCCAGAAAGACATTAAGTGTTTTACGTGCATTGCTTTATTTAATCCTCACATGACTGAGAGGTAGGTAGGTGGGTATCATCATTATTCCCATATTATAGATAGGAAAACTGAGGCTAAGAGGTTGAGTAATTCACTCACCATTGCAAAGCTCATAGTGATGGAATCAGGGATTCAGACTCAGAATCACAACCACTACACAAGCTTTTTAAGAGGCAGAGTTCAGGGACGCCTGGGTGGCTCAGTCTGTTAAGCGTCTGCCTTCAGCTCAGATCATGATCCCGGGGTCCTGGGATGGAGCCTTGCATTGGATTCCCTGCTCAGCAGAGAGTCTGTTTCTCCCTCTCCTCCCCACTCATGCTCTCTCTCACTATCTCTGTCTCTCTCTCTCTCTCAAATAAATAAATAAAATCTTAAAAAAAAAAAAAAAAAGAGGCAGAATTCATACTACCTGCATCAGCAACATCTAGAGAACTGGTTAAAAGTACTAATTCTTCAGGCCCACTCCAGGCCTATGGAATTAGAAATTTTCCGCAGGAGTGGGGTCTAGGAGTCATATTTTAATCAGGTATCTGGGGTGATTCTTAGGGACACTGAAGTTGGAGAAACACTCCACTCCCTACACCATTCAAAAGATGATGAAGTAACTGCCCCAGCCTTCCAGGGGAAAAATGGTCTAAGGGAGAAACATCAACTTTTGTTTTCTTTGAGTGTGATTGCTCCCAACAGCAAAACTGTCAAATTGGTAAAGTGAAATCTAGATCCCACCTGCCTCAGGGCTTTTTCTCTAATTAAAGCTGGGGCCGCTCCCCACAGTCAGCACCCCCCGGGTACCCCTGCCCTTGAACCTGGAGCAGCCTTTCCTGACCGCCATAATGGATGAAGCCCCTCCGCTCCCAGCTCTGCCCCTTACAAACTATGTAAAAAGGGAAGAGTTATTTAAGTTCTCTGGGCCTCAGTTTGGTTATTTGTAAAATGGGAACAATAATTCTCAGGAAACAGCTTTACAACAAAAAATAGATAAAATTTTATCTGATACTTGTAAAATTTATCTAGCCTAAAACCTGATGCCTAAGAGCTTCTCAAGAAATGATGATGGCGGGGCGCCTGGGTGGCTCAGTTGGTTAAGTGACTGCCTTCGGCTCAGGTCATGATCCTGGAGTCCCGGGATCGAGTCCCGCATCGGGCTCCCTGCTCGGCGGGGAGCCTGCTTCTGCCTCTGACCCATCCCCCTCTCATGTGCTCTCTCTCTCTCATTCTCTCTGTCTCTCATGAATAAATAAATAAAATCTTTAAAAAAAAAAAAAAAGATACCAAACATCTTAAAAAAAAAAAAAAGAAGGAAATGGTGATGGCGATTTCTATAAATAGCCCAGCACCCTGGGATACTCCTTTGATTTTTTCTCTAATCTCAGGATAATGAGCCCTTTTAGTTGGACAGATGTGGGTTCGAGTCCAGACTCGGTCAGTCCCTGGGAGACTCTGGGCAAGTTACTTAAAATCAGTAACTTTCATCATCTCACTCATTACACAGGACAGATACCTACTTCTTAGTTCTTTTAAGAATTAAAAAAAATAAAGTATGCAAAGTTCTCATACAGTAAGCTCTCAATATCTGTCATCTTCCTCCCACTTTAAAGCCAACTCACCTTGATTTCTCAACAATCTCAGAAAGCACTTTGCTATAATTTAACTTTGTGTATTTTATTGAATTCTAATTAATTCCTTTTAAATCAGCAAGCTAGTACTTCAGTAATTTCTCATTAATTTATTGACTGGCACCCAAACATTATCCAAATACTAGATACAGAGCATTTCCTAGTCTTTCCTTATTAGTCCAAAGGATTTGGCCAGAATTTTTTCCCTTAGAGTCCATGTAGCTCAAGCCGCTTCTCTTCCAGGCAAGATATTGGCAGCCAAAAGAGGGGAAGTGATAGAAAATCCAGGTCAACTGCAAAGATGATTAAATAGTTGGAAAATGATGTTTGTGAAAAAATTAATTTTAAAAAGGAGAAATTGTTTTTTCCCGAGATACTGAGGACAAATCAGTGATGGTCATCAAGCGCACCAATGTTTATGCTCCAAGGAAAGGTGCTCCTCGGTTACCTTCCATTTCCACAAAAGACAAGGTGCTCTGGGGGCACCTGGGTGGCTCAGTCGGTTAAGCGGCTGCCTTCGGCTCGGGTCATGATCCCTGGGTCCTGGGATCGAGCCCCACGTCCAGCTCCCTGCCTGCTTCTCCCTCTCTCTGCCTGCCTCTCTGCCTACTTGTGCTTTCTCTCTCTGTGTCAAATAAATAAATAAAATCTTTAAAAAAAAAAAAAAAAGACAAGGGGCTCTGGACTGAATCACAGCAGGAAAGATTTAGAGCAAATATAAGAAAGATGATGGCAACAACAGAGTTGACAGTTCCTCTTATTTGTTTTCTATTATCCTTTATAAATCTCCCAGAATCATGATTCAAATGTCAGGCTTTGGCCACATGTAATTACTTCTCTAAGCTTCATTCATTCACTCAACACACAATTGAGGAGCACTTTTTGTGCACCAAGGACTGTGCTGGGCTCTAGGAATATAAGAACCACATGGACATGATCCCTAACTTTGTGGCATTATGGTCCAACTGGAGTACGTGTTACATACAGGGTCCTTATAAAGGCAGATCTAAAGTGTAATGGTCATTTCTTTGTTCAGGAACTTTGGAGATTCCTACATCACTCTGTAGGTAAAGATACTAAATGCCAAATTCCTTAGTATGTCATGCAAATCCCTTCAAGGATCTTACCTCTTAGTCTCATCTCTCAGCATTCCTATAGCATGCCCCAAATACACCCAGTTCCCTAAATATACCTTTGTGAAGAGATGCTTTTGTACCTCAGGGGGTTTTCCCATGCTATTTCTTCTTTGGCATGCTCTGCTCCCCACCATCACTGAACCCCTGGAAATAGAGCAGTCCTCCTAGTAAGTAATTGACACATTGTGAGTTCTGTGTATCAGTATCCCTGATAGATTGTGAGCCCCGAGAAAGTAGGCATCATGGAACATCACTAAGTGGTCTAGTGGTTAGCAAAGTGGCTCACACTATATCATCAATATGTGGATGATTGATATAGGAGGGAAGGAAGGGATAGAGAGAGGGAGGGGGGAGAGAGGAAGAAGGAAGGAAGGAAGGAAGGAAGGAAGGAAGGAAGGAAGGAAGGAAGGTCCGTGTGATGGGGTAATACTTCTAAGTCTTAACTATTGTTCTCTCCAAAGGCCTCTTTCCACTTCCTGTACAATCTTTCCACCCCTACCTCTGCCCTGAACTTATAACCCACTACTGAAATTGAAACAAAAATAAGATCAGCTTGAGTCAGAACTCAAAGGAAGGACCTTCCTTTGACAGCACCTGGAAGCTGAGGCAGACTGACTCAGTTCTAAGTTGTCATGCTTCCTCACATGCAAGGAGGACCAACTGCACAGATGCCCAGGGAGCATCTGTTTGCAGATAACTGGTCTGGGCACTGGAGATACTGTCCTGGCTTCTGCCCACCATGAGAATCCTGGACTTCTACAACCCAGAGATCTTATATGAGGGGCAGGGACACTTGTGGCATGAGAGTGGTATGAAATAATCCAAAACTGTCCATCCTGGGTTGAACTCAAAACATTTGAACACAATTACTAAGACTTTCTGGATGGTCACCAGGGTCCCCTTTGGCGATATCCTGCAATGGATTGTATGAAAGGTGGGAGTTCAGACCTACGAAAACAAGACAGGCATCAGGAAAGTTCATTTGGATCCTGTTTTAGTTTCCTAGGGCTGCTCTAACAATTACCACAAACTGGGTGGCTTACAACGGCCCTAAGAACTGACATGACATCTACTATCTCACCCATTCTAGAGGCGAGAAGTCTGAAGTCAAGGAGACAGCAGGGCCAGACTCCCTCTGAAGGCTCCAGGAGAAATACTTCCCCACCTCTTTTAGCTTCTGGTTGTTCCTGGCAATTTTTGGAGTTTGTTGGTAGTGGCAACATAACACCAATCCCAGCCTCCAAATTACCTGTCAGTCTTCTTTGTGTCCTCGTGTCTCTGTCTCTTCCCATAAGGACACTGGTGATTGGATTTAGGGCCCACCCTAATCCATTATGACCTCATCTTAACTTTTATCTTAATTACATGTGTGTAGACCCTATATCCAAGGTCACATTCACAGGTACCAGGAGTTAAGACTAGAATATATTTGTGGGAGAACATAATTCAACCTACAACAGAACCCTAAATGTTATTTCTTACCACAGCCTTCAGTGAAGTGGCAATTTCGATGCTGCTATGTGATAACTTACTCTCAACATGTTTTTATTCAACTATTGGGAAAATCGCATCCAAAAAATTGACCCAACTACATTCGAATTTCCTAATTAGTGTTCTGCAGAATACTGTTTCAGAAGATGTAATTAACAGTGCCATGACTTGAGGGTTATGTATCTATTAGGGCCCCAATCAGAGAAGCAAAACCAATAGGTAATATATATCACAGGTTATATATCATACATATATGTTATATATATATATCATGTACATAGATAAATATTGTATATCATATATAATATCACATATTGTCAAAAGTTAAGAAATGGCCAAAGTAAAACCAATGAATCACTGAAGTAGTATTAGTAACAATTTATTGTGCACACACCCAAAAGGCACTTCTAAACTGGGGGCATTCAAGCCAAAACATGGAATGAGACTCAGGGATATATTGTTATAGAGCCGCTTATATAGTGAGAAAGTAGTGACTGTATTGTTCTTCACAGTGATTGATTATAATATTAAATTTTCTCAAATGATAGGCAATTGGTCAGTGGTTACCGCATATCAACCTTGGGAAACAGTTCAAGTTTTCCTTATGATTTCCAGAGGCCAAAGCAAGAAATGACCCTGGTTGAGTTAGTCTTGCAAAATAAGCTAAACACAGCTTTGTTTGTATGACTAAACTGGTTTTGTCTGCTCAGGGAATTCTCAGATTGGTCTCCATTTATTTTTGCTTTTAAAAATATCATATAGTAGGGCGCCTGGGTGGCTCAGTTGGTTAAGCCACTGCCTTCGGCTCAGGTCATGATCCTGGAGTCCCGGGATCGAGTCCCGCATCGGGCTCCCTGCTCAGCAGGGAGTCTGCTTCTCCCTCTGACCCTCCCGCCCCTCATGTGTTCTCTCTCTCTCTCTCTCAAATAAATAAATAAAATCTTTAAAAAAAATAAAAATAAAAATATCATATAGTATATATACAAGGGATTTTATATTATGTAATTTGGGAACTTTTAAAGAAATCTCTTGAAAGTCACAGTTTTTTTGTCTGTTGTTGAAGCCTGAAGTCCAACTAAGAAGGAAAGATTAAATAAAGTCAAGTGGGTGAGAATAAGGATAAGCTAAAATCCAAGAGCACAGCTAGAACACAGGTCAGTTCTCAGCACCTCTGGCCTCGATGGCATGGGCATCCTATAGGAGAAGCTGATGTTCTTCATCTGGGAGTTAAACATACACCCAGCTTCAGCGCTGGAGAAGCTGAGGAGGATTCACAAAATGGTGGAGAAGTTGCAGGCACCACTGCTGCCCCACATCAGTACAGTGAGTCAGCAGATAATCGAGCACGTGAGAGCTGCAAACCGCTGTGCTCCATTTCCACCTTGTCTCTGGAGGCCTCCCCTAAGGGAAAACACACAGAGAAGGGGATTCTGGGGAATGTAGTTCAGCCTAGCGAAGCTGGCACATTACAAAGCCATCATAGGTTCCATAGCCAGCTGGTTAAAAACCACAACCTGCCCTATCTCTTGGAGAGACTCATAAGCGCATTACTTATGCGCTTATCAAAGGCACAGCCAGACCCTCAAGTTTAAAAATGAATATTTAACTTTGAAGTAGCATTTCCCACACTTGGAATTGCTAATTTTAGAGATTATGAACTTATTGTGGAAACTCGGTGATTACTTACTGGTATGATGTCTGTTTTTTGGGGACGTTTCTATGACTAAATCTCAGAAAAAACCCTGTAATGAGATGTGTTTCTTCGCAGGGTCAGTGTAAGTGCAGGTACTAAGCAGAGTACTATTCTTACCAATGTATTCAATCAAGGAGAGAGACACTGAATTTATGCAGCAGTCTGAAGACATTTAGACCTTTTCAAATAACACTGAATAACCTGCTTTAAGTGTTGTGGCTCTATTTTATTTTCATTAAAGGCCTAACAATAAGGAAAGCTCATTTGATTTCGTATTTGAAAGTGACTGTAACAAAACCTCCTACAGAAGCAACACATGCACACACATCTCATAACATATAGTCATTGTATCATACATTTTTAAAACTAGATTATAAAAATAGCCACCATCTGAGGCAGCATAGTAACAGTTAAGAACATGGACTCTGAAACCAGAATGCTGAACTTGTAACTCAGTTCTACCACTTACTAGCTGTGTGACATTGGGTAAGTTACTTACCTGCCCTGAGCCTCAGTTTTCTGAAGTGGGGATGGTAGTTAATATTTCCCCCTTCATGGGGCGCCTGGGTGGCTCAGTCGTTAAGCGCCTGCCTTCGGCTCAGGTCATGATCCCAGGGTCCTGGGATCGAGCCCCACATCGGGCTCCCTGCTCTGCGGGAAGCCTGCTTCTCCCTCTCCCACTCCCTCTGCTTGTGTTCCCTCTCTCGCTGTGTCTCTCTCTGTCAAATAAATAAAAAAGATCTTTAAAAAAAAAAAAATTTCCCCCTTCATAAGTTATAAGGAGTATTAAAGGATGTAATATTTGTAAAGTGTTGTTTTGGTTTTTTTTTTAAAGATTTTACTTATTTATTTGAGAGAGAGAGAGAGAGAGCACATGAGAGGGGGGAGGGTCAGAGGGAGAAGCAGACTCCTCGCTGAGCAGGGAGCCCGATGTGGGACTCGATCCCAGGACTCCAGGATCATGACCTGAGCCGAAGGCAGTCGCTTAACCAACTGAGCCACCCAGGCGCCCCCAAAGATGAATTTTTTTTTTTAAGATTTTATTTATTTATTTGAGAGAGCGAGAATGAGAGAGAGCACATGAGAGGGGGGAGGGTCAGAGGGAGAAGCAGACTCCCCGCCGAGCAGGGAGCCCGATGCGGGACTCGATCCCGGGACTCCAGGATCATGACCTGAGCCGAAGGCAGTGGCTTAACCAACTGAGCCACCCAGGTGCCCTGCAAAGTGTTTTAAACACTGCTTGGCACATTGTGAATGGGGTGTGTGCGTGTGTGTGTGTGTGTGTGTGTACAGCTCCTCACAGGAACCCCTGCAGGGCTTATACTATTATCCCAATTTTACAGATGAGGAAACCACGTCAAATAGAGGAAAAGCTGTTCTCTCTCAGGTCACGCGGCATGAGACCGAGCCAGGACAAAACCCTAAATCACTCTGACTCTGACACATGGTCTCATTCCACGGGGCCATGGCACCTCCCAAGCAAAGCTTTATGGCTCTCTGAGATTTCTTCCTGAAAGTCTCAAAAGACAAAATCAAATTGACTAGGTCCAGAAATGGAATTAGTCCCTCTCCCCAGGGGTGCTAAAGTTGTTGCTGTCACTCATTCTTGACCTAGACTAGATATGAATGCAGAACTTAGAATGCAAGGCTCCATGGGTTATTTTGTCCTGAGTTTACATAGTCCCTAGGAAGTTCTCTAAATACTTCCAATCAAGGGCTCAGAAAAATTTTTAAAAATAACTTTGCACATACAATTAGAAACTGGCGTGTGGGAAATTAAGTATGAAATGAAACTGTGATTTTCAGGGACTACTTGGAGGGAGGTGCTTTGAAGAAAACACCTCACACTCTCAAAACCCACACAAGGGGTCTGACGTGACTGTTGACAGCAGGCTCACATGAGCTCGAGGGCAGAGACTCTGAGCCGAGACCCTCCTCTTGCCACTGGTCAGAGACAGACCAGGCTGGAAGGGTCTGAGGCAGGTGTATTATGATTATGTGTTATTATGATTATAGAGACTACTACAGGAATGTAAGTCAGGAAAATATTTTAAAAGCAAGTATGAAATAATCCCTTTCACATAAGAACCATATATCTCTATATGTTTGAGAAACAGATCAAAAATAAATTTCCACACATGTCTATAATCGTTCATGTAATTTGAATGATGGATGCCTTCTGGACACCAGATCATGGTTTCTCTACAGGCTGCGAAATAGTGAAAGAGAAAAGAGGTTTATCCACACTTTGGGAAGCTTCTCTGATTCCTGCTGCCTGCACTGATCTCTCACATCCCTGGACCCCTGCTGCCAATACAGTCAGCCCCACATGTTTTAAGTCTGTGGTTCGTCTACTTATTAAGTGACTGACCTAAGCAAGTTTACTAACTTCTCTCATCCTATTTCCTCAGTGTCAAAATGAGAAAACTAATACCAGTCTCATAGAGTTACAATGAGAATGAACTTCGATAACTACAAAGGCACCTTCAGCAGTATTTGGCACAGAATGAGTGCTCAGTCAATGGTGGTGATCCTTGGGCTCTCCGCTTCCCTACTTCCTCACAGGCCACGGTATGTGATGTGAGCACTGGGGGATAGTCAAGCCAAGAGACCAGCAGGCAAAGAAAGGAGTTGTCATTTTGGCAAAGCTGGGATCTTGATCATCAGGAGAAAGCTGTCACACAAAGGAGGCAGGAAAAAAATAGATTTGGCACCCAGATGGCCACAGGGATGTTTCTTGGCACCTTCCTGCCCCATTTTGATGGTAAATGGACAAAAACAACAGCCTTGGCCTGAGATGGGCATGGAGACCAGAGATGAAGATCTGGTTGCCCACCAGGTAGGCCACCTAGACCAGGAGCTGTGCAGTCTGAGGGTGAGGGGTCTTTGGAATGTGTGGTAGAGAGGGAGATGACAAGTATGGTTCTGGCCTTGAAACAACTGTGGTGGTAAGAACTCTAGTTCATCCCGCTAACATTCCTCTCATATGTTTCCCATGGAAAAGAGTTCTGGATGAATCCTGGAGGCATTCATCCCAGATGGGACACATTTTCTGTGTGAAGCAAGTGGATCCAAGTGCTACATGGATGACGTGTGGTGGGCACTGTGATGTGCTACCTGACCCCCAGGACTGATACATGCCCACTCTCACAGCTGCTGGGAATGTTGGTGGCCAATATTGGTGGCCAATTTCTCCCCACCTAATCACTTTCTGGGGTTTTCCCTCCACAAAAGGGCTTACCTTACCCACACTTACCTCTGTTTTATGCAGGGGTAAAAGAGGTCTGATTGCCTTACCTCCATTCAGAACAATCTGAATGGCCATCTCAGCACCAGAGCTCCCTGTGGGCCTCTGTTGAAATTGCACTTTTGACTTCTTCTGCACAGTTGTGCCTTCCTCATTTATTTGTAGTGATGTTCCTGAGATCAAGCCCCGAAGCACCTCCTGCATGATCTTTTTTCATCTCACAGTCTATTTCCCTAGGCCCCTTACCTGAGATGAGAGCTAACATCTATGGAATGTTTATTATGTGACAAATACTTTACAGATGTTGACTCATTCAATGTTCACCAGAAAACAATAATATCCCCATATGACAGATGGAAACTTTACGTTTAGAGAAGCTAAATGACTTACATGAAGCCTAATATAATGATTTGAAAATTAAATTTGGGACAAATATGTACTTTGATCAGATTGATCTCATGGAAATTTGGAATTCCACTGAAGTGTTCATTACCGGCAAGTATATCTGATGATCCCTGGCATGTAGCAAATTGTACCCACTGAGGTTCCATTACATAACACATGTTTCTGAGACATGGAGCCTATCCAGTAGCCACATCTCAATGGGGCTTTATTGTACCCTAATTCCAAAGATCAATTTTTTTATTATGACCAAGTTCCAGTTTACAAGGGTGGCAAAAAGTAAAAGAATAAAAGAAAAAAAAAAGATGTTAATATTTATTGAGTGTCTGCTTTGCCCTGTACTAGTGTTTTTCAAATTTCTTTTACCTCATCCCATAGTAAGAAATACATTTTTCATGGGAACCTGGTTTATACATGTGTGTGTATGTGTGTGTGTGTGTGTGTATGAAACTGAAGCAAGAACTTCATTAATGTGACACACTCTGATATTTTCTTTTTTTTTTTAAAGATTTTATTTATTTATTTGAGACAGAGAGAATGAGAGACAGAGAGCATGAGAGGGAGGAGGGTCAGAGGGAGAAGCAGACTCCCTGCCGAGCAGGGAGCCCGATGCGGGACTCGATCCCGGGACTCCAGGATCATGACCTGAGCCGAAGGCAGTCGCTTAACCAACTGAGCCACCCAGGCACCCCACAATCTGATATTTTCTATCCTATTTGCATGTTTTTAAGCTGGTGGCTGTCTACTATATTGATTTCATATGAAATGATAATGAAGAACAGTTTGAAAACACCCCCAATACTAAGACTCTTCACATGTATTTACTAATTTAGCACCTTCCAAACATATTATTATCATCCCATTTTTTAATGAGGTCCATGCTTTAATAACTATCCTAAGACACTACAACTTATAAATGACAGACCTGGAATTAAAACAAATTAAACTACTAAATTATTTTCCATATTTTTCAACTTCTTGGTCAGTATGCCAAAGGCAAAAGAGAGAGAGTGAACAGAAGAAAAAATAAAGAAATATAGGTGTTCTCTCCATTCACTTTCTTTTGTCTCTGGTATACCAGCTCCAAGGTCAGTTCTAGGAAAGAGGCCAGAGCTAGCAAGATGCCCAAACTCAATGCAGATGGAGAAACTGAAGGCAAATGGTGGCCACCTTGCCATTCCTCGTGAGATTTCATGGAACTGAGTGTATAGCTCAAGAAAACGTGTCTGTGTCTTCCCACGTAGACAGTGTGTTTTCTAATCCTTGTGCAGCAAGGCATAGAGGTAAGGACAATGTTGTTTCTCATCATCCTAGTTTCAAGCACCATTTCTTTCACTTCTTGAGAAGCAAAGGAACTGTCAAGTCAATCATTGCTCCTATTGACTTTTTTCCGGAAATCAATAAAGTGAGAAAATTTGCCCTGATGTAACTTAAGCACTTTATTCACTCTGGATTCTCATGGATAAATGCAAGTGAATTGTGATATATTTTCTGAGCTATCCAAGTTGTAGTGTTTGTTAGCATTTAAGGAAAAAGATGGAGTTGAGGGACAAAATTCCCTTAATCTGTCCTCAACGTCTTTAGCAACACAATCCTCACAGCCAACACACTGATGTGAGATGCACAGAGCATCTTCCTCTCCATGCAATTTTTTTGTTTTCTACTGTTTCTCAAAAACATATATATTACAGGGGCGCCTGGGTGGCTCAGTCATTAAGCGTCTGCCTTCGGCTCAGGTCCTGATCCCAGGGTCCTGGGATCGAGCCCCGTATCAGGCTCCTGGCTCAGCAGGGAGCCTGCTTCTCCCTCTTCCTCTATCTTGCCCCCTGCTCATGCTCTCTCTCTCTCTCTGTATCTCTGTGTCTCAAATGAATAAATAAAATCTTAAAAAATATATATATATATATTACAATGAAAACATAGACCATGGTGATTAACAGGAGCTATAAACTTATGTCTTTTCTAGTGGAGTGGTGGGTCAGAAACCCGTGTACATGGATCATGTGAGAAAAAAAGAGCAATTTTTGACAAGCATTTACAAAATGATCTTCAGGGGGCACCTATGTGGCTAAGCCAGTCAAGCGTCTGCCTTCAGCTCAGGTCATGATCTCAAGGTCCTAGGATTGAGCCCCGCATCAGGCTCCCTGCTCAGTCAGGAGTCTGCTTCTCTCCTTCTCCCCTGCCCTTCTACCCCACTGGTGTGTTTTCACTCTCTTGCTCGATCTCTCTTTCAAATAAATAAATAATATCTTTATAAAACAGCAACAAAAACAACCACACAAAAATGATCTTCAGCTTTAATGTTGCCCTCATCTAAATCCCAACCCAAATCATATAAAACTGGCAAACAGATTTTTAAAATTAAATGAAAATGCGAAGGGCAAGAACAATCAAATCATTCCTAAAGAAGAAAAAAAGTATGTGTGTGTTGTCAGTGAGTGGACACTTGTTCTTGAACATTGCTGTGTATTTGATAATAAAGAACACTGAGGCCTAGGTGTGTTGCAGTAAGACCCATGCCTCAGTATTTTTACCAAGATTCCCAGGTGACTTAAATACGTCCCCCCCAAATTTGACGATCACTGCCCTAGCAGACAAGACAAATGACAAAACTATAGCAATTAAACAAAGTGGTACTTGCTTAGGAAAAGATGAAGAGACTGATGGAACAGGAGAGCTTGGAAAAACATAGGGCTATATGCATGGGTGATATATAAAGGTGGTGGACTGCAGGCAATGGAAAAGAAGAGTACTCAAAAATAATGCTAGAAAAATGGTTTCTATAGTAAAATAAAATTAGATTCCAAAGATCAACAAAATTAAAGAGAATTAAAGGCATATATTAAAAAGCCAAAACTTTAGAACTTTTAGAAGAAAGCAAAGGAGAATAACTTTATGACCTATAGGATATTAGACTAAAGGATTTCTCAAGGAAAGGTTTATAAAGCACAAATGATAAGGAAAATATTTTTAACTTCTTCCATTTAACTGTTTATCTATAAGAAATCAGAAGCTTCTCAGGGCACCTGAGTGGCTCAGTCAGTTAAGTGTCTGCCTTTGGCTCGGTTCATGATCTCAGGGTCCTGGAACCAAGCTCTGTGTTGGTCTCCCCACGCTCAGCAGGGAGCCTGCTTCTCCCTCTCCCTCTGCTCCTCCCCCTGCTCACTCTCTCTCTCTCAAATAAATAAATCTTTTTAAAAAAAAGAAAGAAATCAGAAGTTTCTAGATTATTGCTCAACCCAAATGAAAATACTCAAATAAATTGGAGGCTAATGAATATAGTTGTCATTCCTAACAAAGGTTTAAAATGTTTATTCTCTAATTGTATAAATAAATGTCCAGAAGTTCAATATATATGATACATTTATACTAACAGGATCCTGATTGAATTTCTTTTCCATACTTATGTTTCATATTAGATTTTATTTGAACAAAATGTCTTCCATGAATTTAAACTTCATGTTAACAGTCAAGCAAACCCAAGCCCAAAGACAAATTAGCTTGCTTAATTAGTCAAAACCAACTTTCCTGGTGGAATAAAACCACTAAATAACTTTCTAGAATATTAGTTTTTTATCTCTCTTTTATCTTGATGCTGTTATTAATAACCACAGCATTAAAAGCTTGAAAGTAAAATGATCATGTCTTAAGTGGTGAATTTGGATTGTGATCATAGATTTCATGGATAAGTACAGTCATTTAATTGCCAACAAAATAGATTTGTAGAAGTCATTAAGGTTTTGTGGCAAGAAATAAACCACCCATGTCTCCTTATTTACTTCCCCATATAAAATCTGATTATTATTGGGGTTTAAAATGAGTCAAATCAATTACTTTTTCCTTCCCTCTAGATTCTGTGCAAACTGATAACTATACACAGGAAACATCGAGATCAAAATATCAACATGATTACTGGTAAAGCTGGACCATAAAAGGCAATTTCGATATAAGACCCCAAACTATGCCTCCCTAAATTTATCTTTACCCAGTCTCAGGCATCAATAAGGCATAGAAGTCCTGTTGCAGGGAGCTTCTCCACAGAAGGAAGAAGAGGAAACCCACAGACCGCTGGAAGGCAGGCTGATCCCAGAGCAAAGGCAAGATGCAAGACAATGTTCATGCATTGATATTTTTTCCATTCTTCCTTTTTGTGGGGATATAGAATACAAGTAAGCTCCAAAATATTTATTCACCACTTCTTTTGAAGAATGAAACTGAAGACACTTCATGGAAGCACAAGGCTAATAAAATAGGGTGCCCTTTTATCAGTTGGGGTCGTAGCAGGAATCCAATGGCATAGTTCAAATGGACCAGCTGCTCACAACGCTATGGGCAGTGCTACAGGAAAATTATAAAGGGCAGTGACACTCCCGAAAGCTAGAAACTGCTTGTTGCATGCCCTCCTCTAAGGCCTGAAGGGCAAAGGGAAGAGTGGGGAAGAAGTGGTTATCAGAACATGGCAAAAGCTGTGGGTGTAGGAGAGAGAAACAAAGCAACTGCCATACCATGGTCAGGCAGAGAAGGAACCAGAGAAACAAACTCCCCAACCTCTCTTTCTCTTCTCCAGGTGCCACCCCCACCCTTCCCAAGGAGATCATGATTGATGCAGTCGAGAAGTCAGTCTTCCAGGATACAGGGCAGAGTGGAAAGCAGTGGAAGGTATATCTGAAGTGTCAGAGAATATCAACACATCCCCAAACGTATGTGAATATTACCCACAAAAGGGAACTGAAGCTGCAATGCCTAAATAACATCATAACAACCCGTCTTCCGTACTTCAGTACTTAACCTGTCTTCCGTACTTCAGTACTTCAGTACTCAACCTGTGTTCCGTACTTCAGTACTCAACCTGTCTTTAGTACTTCAGTACTCAGCCTGCATTCCATACTTCAGTACTCAACCTGTCTTCAGAACTTCAGTACTCAACCTGTCTTCAGTGCTTATTAAGGGAAAATGTTTATTGGGTCTTTATACTCCAACGAGGAGAGAGATCAGATTAATCACAAAAAAGCACTTTATTAACAGGGTTTTTGTAAATTATCAAAATATGATTGAGATTTCTGATAAATTTTTAACATCATCGTATGTAAGAGATCTTATATCGTATCTACGAGCATTTATAAAATTCATGAGACAATCATGGAGGTATTTCAATGCAAATGAAACTATATAAAAGTAGTATGGGAACCAGTTTTTATTACACATATAAGTGTGTAAAGACAAAGAGTTTCTTCCCGCAGAAGAAGATCATAGTGGTCAGGGACGCTTTCAAACACATGGAATTGCCTTCCAAATTTGAGGTCACTTTGACCCAGCTCAGTTTTCTTTTCAAGGGATGTCAAGTCCACTTAGAAATACCACTACTTAGGCTTGGATCACACTTTTTCATTTCAGCACTCCAGAAGTATTTAGCTGAAAGCCAGACTTCTGCCAATATTTTACCAACATTTTTCAATAGTTAAAATTTTCCTTTTTAGGTGATTCATCTTTTAGAAAACATCAAAAGAAGAAAACAAAATTTCCCCTAACAGATTAGGAATAATAAAGGATCTAATTTTTCTTTCTTTTAGGTGAAGTCTACATAAACATAAATTCCCAAGGAAGCACAGATCATTCCCACCCTTTACCCTCGCAGCCATATTCTATCTCATGGATCACCAAAACATCAACTGAAGCAGCAGCTGAATGATCCACTATACCTCTTTCTGTGATCCCCTGTGGTTTCAGCTTATGTGCCATTTGTTTTCTTCGTGGCCCTGTCTAAAAAAACAATGCAGGATGTATTCATTTTGGAAAATTGTGCTTCTAGAAGTTCCTAATTCAGTGATCATCTAATTTTTTGAGGCACTATATATTTTTTCAGTCTCTAAAAGGACATCAAGTATTGTATGAAGTGATCCACAGGTAAATTTGAGTTGAGAATTTCACAACCCAGCTTGAGATAAAAGCAGTAACAACAAATGCCTATGGTCTTAAAGCCAAAGGCAAGAATCACTGTGGTTCATTCAATAAACTTTTATGTTTCTACAATATGCTAGGTGGACTTCTGGTCACAGAGAATTAAGAGGAAGGAAGGATAGATAGGAAAAGACCCAACCTACCAGGAGAGACGAACTGGTATAAATAATTAGAATACACTGGGTTGAACTCCAGGAGTAGACCTACCTATTTACAAAACCTCTTTTCTTTTTTAATAAGAAAGAGACTCTTGATTTCAATTGTAATAGTAATGTGATCAACTAAAAACGTTCAATTTCCTGGACTCCCCTGCATGCAATATAGTTTTGCCAACAAGATAAAGCCAGAAATCCATGAAGACGTTATCTTATTCCAGAATAAGGAGTCAAAATATCCCTAAAAACACAACTTAGCTCCTTGCCCCTTTGTCCATCCCTCTCTCCTTCTCAAGAAAAGAAGATACCAGAAAGTGCAGCAGCCACCATGTGACTGGAGGCAACAAGCCTGAGGACAAAATCCTACATCGAAGAATAGTAGAGTAGAAATATGGAAAATCCTTGCGTAAGCCTGGGTGGCCTCCCTCAAGAATGCGTGTTGCACAAGACATACTGCAACCTTTTTAAACCATGTTCAACAGCGGCAGACTGTACCGGAAGAATGCCTCATCCTATAAAACACAAAAGGGGAAGCAAAGAGAACTTCTCACAAGACACACTGGCATTTGAAATTTGAGTGTCAGCTAGGCAGAAGGAAGGTGGAGGCAATAGAGTCTAGGGACTAAGGGAAAATGGAATCAGAATGCTTGAGTTTATGACAAGTTTCTGCAATGTACCTACACTTGTGTATATTTAATCTCTCTATACCTCAGTTTCCTCATTTGTGGGAGAAGGGGTAATTATTTTATCTACTTCATAGCACAGTTTTAAGTATAAAACTGTTAAAACTGTGACACTATGAAACAATACTGGGCACATCATTAGCAGACACATGAAAAGACGTTCAGCATCACTGATGATCAGGGAAATGTCAGTCAAAACTACAATGAGATATCACCTCACAGTTGTCAGAATGGCTAAAATCAAAAACACAAGAAACAAGTGTTGGCGAGGATGTGGAGAAAAAGGAGACCTTGTGCACTGTTGGTAGGAATGCAAACTGGTGCAGCCACTGTGGAAAACAGTATGGAGGTTCCTCAAAAAGTTAAAAATAGAACTACCCTGAGATCCAATAATGGCACTACTGGGTATTTATCTCCAAAATACAAAAACACTAATTCAAGGGATACATGCACCCCTATGTTTATTGCAACATCATTTACAATAGCCAAACTATGGAAGCAGCCCAAGTGTTCACTGATTGATGAATGGATAAAGAAGATGTGGGGGGTGAATATATATATATATAATATTTTTATATATATTTTATATATATATAAAATATTTATATATCTATTTTATATATATATAATGGAATGTTATGCAGCCATAAAAAAGAGCAAAATCTTGCCATTTGCAACAACGTGGTAGGAGCTAAGAGAGTATAATGCTAAGCAAAATAAGTCAGTCAGAGAGAGACAAATGCCATCTGAGTTCACTCATGTGGAATTTAAGAAATGAAACAAACAAGCAAAGGGGAAAAAAAGAGAAAGACAAACCAAGAAACCAACTCTTAACTATAGAGAACAAACTGAGAGTTACCAGAGGGGAGGTGGGTGGGGGGATGAGTGAAATAGGTGATGGGGATTAAAGAGTATACTTATCATGATGAGCACTGGGTAATGTATAGAATTGTTGAATCATTATATGGTACTTTAAAACTAATATAACACTGTGTGTTAACTATATTGGAATTAAACTTAAAAACTTGATGCAGAAACTACTGGGCACATCATACGGCAGGTGCACGTGGGAGTACAGGGGACCAGGCTACTGTCCTCTTAGCTGAACACCCAAAAGCAGTTGTACATTGTACATACTGGCCATCTATTACCAAATATTTTTTAGATAGATCTGTATTATCAGTTAATTCACTTAGGATTAAGAAGGGCTGATCAGAAACTGTCCTTTTCTTGGGATTGAACTGAGCAATAGGCAAGTTGAAAATTTTTGCAGCCATCAGATATGGGCCATAGATGGATGCTTGAAGAGACCTGCTTTTCCATTTGATGATTATTTATCATCTACATGTAGCTTTCCTCTCTGTCACCTCTATTCTATCAGACAGTTCCAGTTAGATTGATCACCCCATATTCAATTATTTCCTCCACCTAACTGAAGGTTTTTCTAACTCACCCTAACTTCTGATTTCTTCCTGAAAACACTACCAAGCTCTTGTGACTTTATTTTAAAATGTACCCAGGATTTTGTTTTTATCCAGGTGTGATGAGGCCAACAGATCAGGAGACAACAGTCATTGAAAAGTGTTTTTCAGGGCAGCTGGGTGGCTCAGTTGGTTAAGCGACTGCCTTCGGCTCAGGTCATGATCCTGGAGTCCCGGGATCGAGTCCCGCATCGGGCTCCCTGCTCGGCAGGGAGTCTGCTTCTCCCTCTGACCCTCCCCCCTCTCATGTGCTCTCTCTCTCATTCTCTCTGTCTCAAATAAATAAATAAAATCTTAAAAAAAAAAAAAAAAGAAAAGTGTTTTTCACAATTCCCAACAGAATGGAGCATACCACACCATGCAGGGTCCCATGGGGAAACATGAGGGTCAGTCAGAAGGTGGAAGGAGTGAGGTGAAATCATGGGCAAAAGCCTTTATTGTGGTTTTGTGGGAAGGAGTGGGTAAGGCAGGGTAAATAGTTTAGGATTGCATAGTTTGAATAATTTCTATGGGCTCTGGGCTCTAGAGGTTGTCCCTAATGCTCTGGTACTGGGCCCTGGGATGATTAGAGCACAGGGATATAGCCTCCTGAAGTGTAGAAGGCAGAGGAGCTGGTTCAGAGTATGGGCTCTGGATTGGTTGGTTTGCATGTTCTGGGCATGCTCATAGACAAGTCATTAACTACCTCTAGGAATTAGCTAGACCTGGGAGGGGCATTCTCTTCCTGGTCAGTGAGGCCCCCAAACTATCAAAGTCTTATAGGATACAGAGAATAAAAACATGATTGATACAGTCTTGGGTTCCAGTTTTGTGTTTGTTGATTTACAGTATTTCAATTGTATGTTAAATTCTTTTCTGTGCCATGTAAATGTTTAGTTCTCAGAATCTTACAAATAAATAAGCCACTCACTGTTAAAAACATTTTTTTTCAAAGCGAAATTACACAAGTGTTCAGATTGTTTTGGCTGGACTGTTCTGGGGTCTTTATTTTCCAGGTAATTGTTATGGCTTTAGACTGTGAAAAGGCAGGCATAGTCAGTTAAGTTTCTGAATAAAGAGATACTTTCCAGTTTGCACTAAAACAAGATTAAGTGTAGTGTCTCCACAATTACTACAATTAGTCTAACATATGTAATTATTCTGTATCATACACACACCCAAATACCGATCATCTCAGCGTCTCCAAATAACTGCCTCTTCTTTTAGAAACTGTACTGTATTTTGGGAGGTTGGGGAAAGAGTATAGCAAATCCTAATGGGCAATACAAGTGTTTTTTTTTTTTTCAATAAAATGTCATATTTTTTTTCAGATGTCATTTAGTCTCCACGTCCTCTAGACTTGTAAACACCCTGTGTATAAGAAACATGTCTACCTTATGTTCATCCCTAGTATATAACCCAAGGCTGGCACATAACAGAAGCCCAATAAATATTTGTCAGAAGAATGAATAGTGAAGAAATTCCTGTAGATAATGAATAAATTAGTGTAACATAAAGTAATGTAAATATAAACATGAGCATATTTTCTGTCTGTGAGGAAAAAATCTCTCTGGAATTCTACTGAACTGAATTGTGAAAGTTCACTTCTCCGTTTCCTGCAGGCACAGGAAGACATGTCAAGAACAGTCACATTAACCAATATAGTACTCTATGAATCACTGGCCTTAAATTTTTCCTACCCAAACTCCAAAAACCCCCAAATTCCAAACTCGTATTAACTTGACCTTGCTTTGTATAACTCAGTAGAATTTTAAAGCTCTGTTAATACATGATCTCATTTAATCTTCTCAACCACCTTGAAAGGTAATTAGGACAGGCCCATCAGCCCAGGTACTTACACAATCATGAGCTCCAGAGATTTTGAACCTAAAAAAAAAAAGAAAAGAAAAGAAGAAAAATTCAATGTCGAGTGAGTGGGAATTGGGCACTTCATTAGGCTACTGCACTCAGAAATCTAAAAAACAGAAGAGGCAGCTCAAATTATTCTGTCCACCATATCTTATATAAAAAAGATGTCGGCTCTAAAGTTTAAATTATATACCCAAACAGCCAGTGAGCACCAGGCCAGTGACTAAAGTTCAAATTATTTTCTTTTTTTCAAACTGCCTGGTTGAAAGTAATCTGTTAGAATTATTAATCCAATAATAAAATCACTGACCTTAAGTTCCTTGAAGTCATTCCTTTAAGTATTTAGCATTTTGTGCCTTCATTCTCTGTGTCTCTCTCAGCTTAGGGGATTCCTTACAGGCCCATGCCCTTGGTTTTTCTCTACTTTCCATAACTTGTGAAAAGCAATCTAATAAACTCATTCACTGGCTCTCCAGCTATTAAAGCCTTCTTTTGCAGCATTTGCCAATCTCTGTGACATAAACACTCCCTCCGTGCTCAATTTCAAGGATAGATGTTTGTAACAATAAGATTACAAAATTCCTGATAATTTAACAAAGTGACTAAATCAGTGATGAAGATTATTTATTACCCTTCTAAAAGGCATTCATATTTACTATGGCAGTGCTACTCCCCAAAGTATGGCCCAACTCCCCAAGTATGGAGCATCATCACAATACCTGGAAGATGGTTAGAAACGTAAATTCTTGCGCCCCGCTTCAAACCTAAATCAGAAACTCTGTGGGGCTCAGGAATCTCAAGCATTCAGGTTATCCTTGTGCATACAAAAGTCTGAGAAGCACTTTATTAGTTTGCTAGGGCTACCAGAGCACGGTATATCATAGACTAAACAGCTTAAAAAACAAATCTATTTCTTCACAGATCTGGAAGCTAGAAGGCCATGATCTTGGTAACAGCAGGCTTGGTTCCATTCAGACGCCTCTTTCCTTGGCTGTCATCTCCTTTCATCTTCACAAGTGCCTTTTCTCAGAGTCTGTCTGAACCCTAATCTCTTTTTATAAGGACAATATTCAGGTTGGATTAGGGCTTACACCAATGACCTCATTGAACTTTAGTTACTCCCCACATTCAGACATCCTGGGGCTTAGTACTTCAACATAGGAATCTGGGGGGATGCAATTCAATCCATAAGAGTGTCCAATAAATACTTGTTTCAGTAAATAAATGAATGAATAACTTTAAGACAGGAGGGAGATACAGAACCAAATCATTGAAAGGCAAGGACCCTCGATACTAATCTAATTACTCCCAATTATGGGCCTCATCTAGTTAGCAGGCAGAGAATGGTAGTTGTTATCAAAGGCACTCAGTAGGGACTCTTGGTTTCAGCTCATCATGATCTCGGTGTTGTGGGATCAAGTCCTGCGTGGGCTCCACACTCAGCATGGAGTCTGCTTAGGACTCTCTCTCCCTCCCTCCCTCTGACCCTCCCCCCCCCACTCTCTCTCTCGGTCTCTCTCTCAAATAAATCTTTTTTAAGATTTATTACAGTGGTTACATGAAAAGAATGGCACTATTAAGTGTTCTTAGTTTTTATTAACTAATCTGTTTACTATTCTTATGAAGTCTAGACTTGGTTACACCACTTGGGATACTTGGGCTGGGGAGATATGATACTTGTCATTATTTTCGAGCTCAACTTCAGTAAGACAAGGAAAGCCGGCTCCATTCCAAAATGGAGACTAAGAGGACCTCTTTCTGTGGCTCCCCTTCTTTTTATACAGTGAGGCATTAAGAACTGTTTCCCAAGACCCATATAAACCCAGACACACAAATATATAAAATAAAAGTGGGACAATAATACATTCTTTCTTATCTGATGTAATGAAGTCTGCTATTTAGGATTACTCAATTATTAAACTCCAATTTTGGAATATTTACTAATTCTACTTCATCAAATTCATTAAAATGTGTTCAGTGGGGGTATTTGGGGTACTTTATTTTAAAAGAAACAGTGCTGTAACAATGCTTATACATAGCGTCACATTAACAATCTCACATTCGAAAATTGTTCATGATAAAATTATATTCTTGAACTTCTCTAGCATATTCCTCCAAATTGTTGCTGTGAACATATATTAAATCTTTGCATGTAGAGAATCATTCTAAGTCTTGCTGCCATTCATATGAACATGTTCATATTTTATACATGAGAAGGGCAAATGTAAAAAGAATCATTTATCTTAAAAAATTCAGGTAAAAGTAGCAAATATCACCCTATGATCCCAAAATTTGTCAGATGGCTTCAAAGAGAAAAAAAACAACACATGATCATTAGCAAACTCCCTAGGCAGAAGCTCTGACATATCGCCTTTGATTAAACCTAAGCTATCCCATGTTTCTTGTAACTAGCTCTGACAGAGCGTGCCCATGGCATACCAACCCAAAACGATGCAAATACTGCTTGCAGTGTAACTTGCTTTTCTGAATTTAGGACACCAATTTTCTCAAACAAGTAGGATAAAAGGTTTTCTGATTCTCCCTAGGAATTCCTGGGAAAAAAAAAAAAAAAAGAAGAAGAAGATCTATAGCTTCCCAGAGGTGGAAGGGACGTTGGTGTTCATGTAGTTCAATTTTCCATATAATTGGGAAATCCCTCTATATTATCCCTGACAAACTGTCTCCAGCCTTTGCTTATGCACTCCCTACAACAATGTGCCTTCCGCCTTTGCTGGATCCCACTGGCCCTCTTCTAGCACTAAGTTGCTGACTCTCACAAACTGTAAGTCAGATGCTTGAACTCCACTTTCAGAAACCTTTTATTTCTTTTCTTCTGAATTAGAAAAAAAAATTACCAAATACTCTTCAAATAAATTTTTAATGCCTCTTTACCCTCAACATAGAAACATATTTATGGGGGCGCCTGGGTGGCTCAGTCGGTTAAGCAACTGCCTTCGGCTCAGGCCCTTGATCCTGGGATCAAGCTGCGCATCTGGCTCCCTGCTCCGCAGGAAGCCTGCTTCTCCCTCTTCCACTCCCCCTGCTTGTGTTCTCTCTCTCGCTGTTTCCCTCTCTGTCAAATAAATAAATACATAAATAAATAAATCTTTTAAAAAAAACATATTTATGATGCAACCATTAAAAAATGAAAATTAAAAAATAACCCAAAAAAATCCTTGCTTCAAACCTATGCTCTCTCGGCTATTGCCTTACCTCTCTTCTTCCATAATATCGAGTTTCTAGAAAAGAATATAGAAAAGGTGGTTTTACTTTATTTTCCACTAACTTTGGAAGCAATTGGGCTTCCATCCTTACAACATCACTAAAACCATTACTTTCAGTCCTTATCACTATACATTTCTACAATATCTGAACACTCCTGATTGCTCATTTCTTTGAAAAATTCCCTCTCTCATGTTTTCTCTGACACTATTCTTTATCTATCCTCACCTATGTCTCCGGTCAATCCATTGTGTTATCTTTCTTGGACTTACCTTGCTTGCTCACTCCTTTATACGTACCTGGGTTTCTCTCTTCTGTTTTCTTATTTTTAATCCAAAAAGAAAAAAGGAAAATGCCCTTCAGGATGTCTGTGAACGCCCCCCCCCCAGAAAAAATTATATCCAAAATGTTGTGTCTATATGTGTGTGCATAGTCTAGGACTAAGAGTACTTGGTGAGGGCTCAAAGGCTTCTTGAAGTTCTACAGTGTTCCCTGCATAAGCATATCTTCTCCTATGACATCAGCTGCCTCCTTTACACACCACTAGGCAGCTCCACTGATATTTTTAAATGCCTCAAACACAGCAAGAGCAAATCACTATTTTACCACCACTACTAAATTTGTCTTTCATACCTTATCTTCCATCTTTATAAATTCCAACACTATTCATTCAATTGTCCAAAATATAAACCAAAACTAATTCATAGCACCCCCTTCCACTCTCCAAACACAATTGGTGGTGAAATCCTCTCAATGATACCCCTCTAACAGTTTCAGAATTGCTCCCTCCCCTCTATACAGCTGCCTTAGTTCAGGATACCATCATTTCTCAACCCAATTAGCCTAACAGATTCCTAACTGGTCTTCCTTTTCCAAAAATTTCTTCTCTCTAGTCCATTTCTATACTTCTGCTGAGGATTTTATGCCAAAGTCCAAATCTGATCCAGGCACTTAGCTATTTAAATTCCTTCATAATTTACAACTGTATTCAGGGTAAAAATCTATAGGTCATAGAATAGTATGCAATGCTTTTCATTGCTTCTGCCTGAATGCCCAGCTCATCTCTTGCCTCTCACATCTTCTTACCTCTTGCATCCCTCCTTCTGGTGCCCCCTTCCCTCCAGTGTTCCCTGCTACCCTCTCCATCCCCAGTTGTATAGCTAACTCATATATGTTCTTCAAAACTCAGCTCAGATATATTCATATATTCATTCAGCAAATGTTTCTTAGGCGTAATCTCTTTTCCTCAACATTACATAGATGCTGAAGACATAGTATTAATAAGATAAACATAACCCCTCCTTCCTAGAACTTACTTTCCATTTGGAAAAGGATTCATACCAATAAAATTAAAACAATAAGTGCATAACTAATTTTTTACTAGAACTACAATAGTTGATTTTAGAAGTAAATATAAACTATGCTGAGAATATGAATATGGTTCTAACCTAGACTGTGGTATCAAGGGAAACTTCCCTGCAGAAGTCATACTTAAGCTGAGACCTGAAAGATTTATGGGTATTCCTGGGGGAAAGAGGGAAAAGATTCCAGGTGAAGGGAACAGCATGTGCACTGGGCAGAGATCTTGAAGCAAAAATGTTCATGTTGTATTGGAGGAA
Organism: Mirounga leonina; assembly: GCF_011800145.1. NCBI lineage: Eukaryota > Metazoa > Chordata > Mammalia > Carnivora > Phocidae > Mirounga > Mirounga leonina. The sequence goes on along the minus strand of NW_023270323.1, from coordinate 50,906,980 downwards.
ATGAAAGAGGACCAGTATGGCTGTAATCCAGGGTATAAGATATAGAGCAACACAAATTGAACCTAGAGACATAGCAGGGGCCAGATCATACTGAGAATTTTGGAATCTTATTAATGGTTTAAGTCTTATTGTAAGAATAATAGGTAGCCCCCAAAAGGTTTTAAATAGGCAAGTGACATGATTAGATATGCTTTTTTTTTTTTAAAGATTTTATTTATTTATTTGACAGAGAGAGACACAGCGAGAGAGGGAACATAAGCAGGGGGAGTGGGGGAGGGAGAAGCAGGCTTCCCGCCAAGCAGGGAGCCTGATGTGGGACTCGATCCCAGGATCCTGGGATCATGACCTGAGCCGAAGGCAGACGCTTAATGACGGAGCCACCCAGGCGCCCTAGATATGCTTTTTTTTATCACTCTGACTTCTGTTCACAGAATGGATGGGCTAAGTGGAAACAGTAGATGCAGAGGGAGCTTTTAGGAAATTAGTGCAATAGTTCAAGCAAGGTGTGATGGTGCCTCATACTAAAGTTAGTGATGTTGCAATTTAGAAAATAGAAAAATACAAACATGTTTTGGAAAGTAAAAGTAATAGGACTTGATGAAGGATTCATATGGCAGTTAAGGAAGGATATTAAGGGTGACACCAGTGTTTCTAGCTTGTACAACTAGAAGGATAATTATGCCATTCGTGGATAGAGGCAACACTGAAAGAGGAACAAGTTTCAGGGTACAGTCCTTAGTATAGTTTTCACTGTGTTAAGCTTGGAGGTCACGTTAATCCTGGAGGCGACATTAAGTAAGCGAACCTGGAGGGCAAAAGTAGTAATCTCAAAGTTAGAGACATTAATATGAGTCAATATATAAGTGGTAATTACATTCGGAGATGTCATCATCCCAGAATATCAAATTATTAATAAGATTAATAATAATAATAGCTAACATTTATCAAGATTTTACTACATGCCTACCACTTTCTTAATGGCTTAGCAGATATTAATTCATTAAATTCTCACAAAAGCCTATTGGTAGGTGTGACTATTATCTGCATTTTACAGATAAGAAATGCAAGGCTCAGACAGATTGAGTGAATTGATTCAAGTCACAGAGTGAGTTAAGTGACAGACTGTGGATTCAAATATAGGCAATGTCAGCTTTTTAGGTGGGCAAGGTGGTGGAATAGAAAATCCAAGACCTTCTTCCCTGACAGAAGCACTAACTTAACAATGACATATGGACCCAAATACCTTTACGAGAAGCCCAGAATCTAGTGAAGTTTCAGTGGCCAAAACCAAGAACAGCAACACTGAAATGGGTAAGAAGGGCAATTTCACTTTACTCACATTAGCCCCTTCCCCAAGCCAACACATCTCAGACCTGAAAGGGATGCTGCAGCTGGCATGGTTCTGATCAACTGGGAGAAAGGACTGAAGCTCAGGCTTCTCCCCCAGGAGGGAGAGAGAGGAGTGAAGATACTTCCAAAGTCCCAGCCTTAAGTGCATCATCTGAGGGACTGCCTGCTGTCTCCCCTCACTCAGAGTGCTGACACAATGGGCAGCAAAGTTGCAGGATACAAACTCAATGTCCAAAAATCCATTGTTTTTCTGTATACTAACAACAAACTACCCAAAAAAGGAAATTAAGAAAACAATACCATTTACAGTAGCACCCAAAAGAATAAAATATTGGGAATAAATTTAACCAAAGATGTGAAAGACTTGCACATTGAAAATGATGAAAGAAATTAAAGAAGACAATTTAATAAAAGGAAAGACATCCCTGTTTGTGAATTGGAAGACTTAATATTGTTAAAAAGTCTACCCAAAACAATATAATCCCTATCAAAATCTCAATGGCATTTTTTCACAGAAATAGAAAAAACAATCCTAAAATTCAGATGGAGACAGAAATGACCCTAAATAGCCAAAGCAATCTTAAGCAATAAGAGCAAAAATGGCGGCATCACACTTCCTGATTTCAAAAATACATTACAAATCTACAGTAATTAAAACAGTACAAATCTGGTGTAAAAAACAGAAATATAGACCAATGGAACAGAATAGAGAGTCCAGAAATCAATTCATACATATACAGCATATACAGTAAGCTGATCTTCAACAAGAGTACCAAGAACACACAATAGGGAAAAGATAGTCTTTTCAACAACTCATGTTGGGAAAACTAGATATCCACATATAAAAAGAATGAAACTAGACTCTTATCTAACACCATACCCAAAACTAAACTAAAAATGGACCCAAGACTCCCAAAAGAAAACATAGGGGAAAATCTTCATGATGCTGGTCTTGGCAGTGATTTCTTGGATATGATACAAAAACATAAGCACAAAAAGCAAGCATAGAAAAGTGGGACTATCAAAAACTAAAAAAACTTTTGCACAGCAAAGGAAATAATCAAAAGAGTAAAAAAGCAATCTATAGAATGAAAAAAATTTAAACCATGTATTTGATAAAGAGTCAATATTTTCAATATTTAAGGAACTTCTACAACTTAATAGCAAAAAGTAGTAATAACTCAATTACAAAATGGGCGAAGGACTTTAATAGACATGTCTGCAAAGAAGACATAAAATGGCCAATAAGTATATGAAAAGATGCTCAACATGACTAATCATCAGGGAAATGCAAATCATAACCACAGTGAGATATTGCCTCATACCTGTTGGGATGGCTATTATCAGAAAAAAATAGTAATAATAAGTTAAGTGTTGGCAAGGATATAAAGAAATGGCAACCCTTGTACAACGTTGGCAGGGATATAAAATGGTGCAGCCATAATTAAAAACAATACGGAGTTTCTGAAAAAATTAAAAATATACCTACCATATGATCCAGCAATCCCACTTCTGAGTAGACAGCCAAACAATTGAAATCAAGGTCTCAAAGAAATATCTGCTTTCTCATGTTCATTTCAGCATTACTCACAATAGTCAAGATATGACAACAGCCTAAAGATCCATTGATGAATGAATGGATAATGAAAAATGGTAGATATATATAGCAGAATACTACTAAACCTTAAAAAAGAAGGAAAACCTGTCATAGGCAGCACATAGATAAACCTGGAGGACATTATGCTGAGTGAAATAAGCCAATCACAGAGAGAAAAATACTGCATGATTTACTTATCTAAGGTATCTAAAATAGTCAAACCCCTAGAAACAGAATAGCATGGTAGTTGCTAGTGACAAGAGGAGAGAGAAATGGGGAGTTGCTGCTCAATGTGTATAGAGTCCCAGTCGTGCAAGATAAATAAGTCCTAGAGATCTGCTGTACAACTACTATTTTGTGTAGTAGTTTCCAGTCACTGAATTTGTGATAAATTAAACCTTTAAAGCTTTTTCACATAAATTATTGACAAATGGTGTTTCACCTGCCTGTATTTATCTAATTATAGATTTAACCCCTGAAAACAAGGTTAGGATTGCAACAGTTATATTTCATGGCCCTGCTTTTGCCCTGTTGCCAAATTCCCAAGTTCACTTTGAATCTTCACGATCGTTGGCATTAAAGAGGATCCAATCCATGCACCCTTATTTACTCTTCTCCATTCTGATCCAACAGAGGAATTAGATTTGAAAAACTAATGCAGATGGTAAATTAAAATAACACTTTGACTTATGATAAATTATTGTGAATGTGACTTAAGTATAAAGCAACAATGGCATCCTGATAATGTACCACAGAATGACACAGTGGGCCACCCCATCTTAGGCAGCTCTCTGTAAAGGCGTCTGCCCCTGTAAAGTTTCCAGAACAACAAAGCAGAGTTGAATGCATCCTTCCAAAGACATCTGAGCTGAGAGGAAGAAGTGGTGGGGTCCTCCCAGCCAGGTTCTTATCCAAACTCAGAAATCTTCACAGAGAAGACTAAGGGGTGAACAAAAAGGAAAGCACAGAATGCTGCAAATCTGATGTCCCTTTCCAAAGAAGAAAAGACATGTCAATGTAAAAATAGACAACATTTGTCCATAAATAGATAACTAATAATATTTGCTTAGTTTATCCTACAGGACTGATGTGATGATTAAATGAGACAATGAAAGCCAAAATTCTTTGGAAAAGATAGGACACTGTTCTCACATAAGATAGATTTATCTCATTTATACCCAGGCAATCCTGAGTTTGAGTCCCACCCCTGCAGGCAAATAACTGTGGGACCTTAGGCAAGCTGTTCAACTTCTTGAGTCACTCATCTAGAAAATAATATTCATCTCAGAGAGTTTGTGAGACTTAAAAAAATGGTATGTGTGAAATTTGACATATGATGCTTATAATATGGGAAGCCCAGCAGTTTCGTAACAGTAGTTACAGTGTAGCCCTGGTAGTAGTAGTTTCTATTACTATAAAGGTAAGGTATTCATCCTATCAGAGCAAAGTTTTCAAAGATTATAGAGACATTAGCAAAGGTATCATGCTCTTCCATATCCTGCTATTCTCACTCAATGCATAAAGAGAAGGGTCTATGTTATCTTTTTTAACTACTGCCTAATATTCCAATTGAATGATAACATCATAACTTAATTATTAAAACCTCATTTAAGTGGATATAAATAAAGATGTCATGAACCAACATGTACACACATCAATTACTTTTTAAATACAGAGGTATTAGGATCAGTCTTCTAAGTCTTGCATTTTTAATACTTCCCATTATTACACATATATACTGAAGATATCCTAGATTTTTTCAAGCCCAAACTGGGATCTCTCTCTTCTTATGAAGCCTTCTCTAACTATAAAACTCACAGCTCTCCTTCCCTGAATCAAACAATGTAGCTCTTGGTTATAAACTCTCATTTATTGTTCTGTTTTTCATATATTAACAGGTTTGACATTCCAACTATTTTGTAAATGCCTGGAAATTATAAATATACACATATTTTTCTTTTATCTGACTCAAACACACTAAGGATATTAAACTAACATTAGGTCCAATTAGTGTAAAACCATTTTCCCAATCTGGTACTCTTTCTTTGCCTCTTTGCCCTTTTCCCCTGCTTATTAGTGCACTCTCTGACAAAGAAAAGGTAAGGAAATTTTCAAAGCTCTAAGACAAAAGGTTATTTTAAAGGTTAACCAATCAATAATAGGCTGAAGTGCATTTACTGCAAGTTTATTCTCAGCTCTTTGGGAGAGAGATCTGTACACATACTCGCAACAGATGTAAAGAGAACCAGATCAGTCATGCAACCCTCCAGAGGCTGCTGGTAATTGTTGGCCAGATTTGCTGCCAGGTAAGTGAGCTCATTGCAGACTTGAGGAAGCATGATGAGAATGTCCCTACACTGTCGGGAGTACACACTTCCATATGGACAATTTTGAACACTGGATGGGAGCATAGGTTCTCAAATTTGACTAAAGTTCAAGATTCTAGGAATCATGGTCCAAATTTACCCTGTTCTCCCAAGCATGATGTAGAGTTACAAGTAATTTACATGTGGGATTAGCTCTACAGATTAAAATATTATGTCATAAAGTTTCAAAGATAAACTCCTAAAATAACTTTGCTTAAAGTAATGCTATGATGTAGAAGAAATGGCTAAAATTTAAAAATTATGCCTGAACTAGATTATTCAATATTTTAAGAGTTTTTTGCACCAGTCCTTCACATATATTGGAAATGCAAGAAGCTAAATTTGTATATTTTACTGGGCCTATTTTTCAAATTAAGAAGACCATGAGATGCTTTTATTTTTGCCTACAGTATAGTTTAAATAAGGTTTGTGGGCTTTTCGGTGGAACAAGTACCCTAGCTGATTGCTTCTATATTCAGGAAATAGTGTATTTAAAGTTGGTCCTTCTGTGGAGACAACTGCTGATAAGCAAAGCTGTTTCCTTGGAAACATCTAAGCAGCATCTGACAGCCTGCTGAACATTCGAAATTCACAGCAATTGATCTTGGTAGCCTCTCCCTAGACAAGCTAACTTATGAGGAGGGAGTGGTAAGCTGGGGTGAGGAACCAAATTTGAATAATAATTGGACAGCAAATTTCTTACTGTCAGTATTCTTCAAAGATTCTATTCTGGCTCATTTTATTATCTTAGAATTCATTCAGTGACTGAAACACTATTTAAAATTCAATATATATCAAACTTTTAATTTGGGAGGTGGTATTTTCTGGCTTATACTTTTAAAATATGAATTTCTAGAATAGTTACTGAGGACTTCATCTCCCTTAAATTGTAAGCCAATTAGAGGTCAATCAGGGCTGACCTTGGGCATACTGAAACAGAGAGTATTTTCCACTGTCACTCACCTACCCTGTCTGAGAATAAAAACTGAGGAATTGTTGGGACAGCAGAAAGAATCATAACTCACCCCAAAGCAAGTATTATGCATCTACATAGTGCTATTGTAAAAAAACAAGCAAAAGCATATATTTGAACATGTTTATCATATGTTTTTATTCATATAAAACTCTGGGGTACTGTCCAGCCATTTGTGTTCTAACAAGCCCTTCAGGGAATTCTGATGGAAACTAAATTTTGAAAACCACTGTTCTAGCACATGAATTGTGGGATGGATACATACACTTGAAGATGGTCCTCATATGCTTCTGCGACCATTTCAGACATGCTGATGACCCACAATAAACATTATGAAGGTGCCAGAATTGCCTTGACAGAGTATTGAAAAAGGGGTTAGTAAGCTCAGAGCAGTGGACAAACAAGAGTGCATTATTATGTGAGACCAGAGAACCTACAAGCCGCATGATCCCAAGGGAGTGAGAAAAAAACAAGTCACTTCACTGAATCAATAGGGAATGCATTAATGAGGGAGCACAGGCATTGCTGAGAATCTGTAGAAAGTCTGTCTTCTGTAGCCTAGGTCAGTGGGAGGTTATGTTGCGATGGAGCTGGGCTCGCTACTGTCAATGGGGCAATATGGATGATAGTATTCTAATCCATCAGAGGCCGAGTATTGCACATCATCATAGGCACAATGGATATAATTACTACAACGGGCAAAAGCTAGGATGGCAACAAGGGGCTAACGGACCACTGAGTTCCTAAAAGCAAGATAAGCTGAGCAGTCAACAAGGACAGCTTGACTTATATAAATGAAAGTGGTCAAAAGCTGATGATCAGTTGCCCCATGGAAGAGTCATGATCCCTCTTCCACTTCCTGACTGGAGCCAGTTTGCAGGTCCAGAGCCCATCCATTGAAGGGAAATTTGGAACGTTAAAAAAGGACCCTGTGACACCACAGAAGGTATATATGATTAGGATTCCCAAAATCTTTCCCCAAAACAATATATAGCCATGTACAAGATAAACCAAGCAAGGGAAAGGAAAATAGCCAGTTCTTTCAAGGACTGCTGGATACAAGACCTGAGTGGTTATAACAAGGGAGCTAAAATTACATCATGACCCATCTGTTAAAATGGAGACATGAAGGAGACTATACATGGAGTCTCAGCCCATGCCCACATCACAGTAGGTGCAATAATTCCAAGGATGCATACTGTTGTCAAATCCCTAGTCCCTGAGTGCATACCTAGGATGGATAATTGTAGTTGCTGTACAACTTTCTCATAGATTCCCGATCAGCACAGTAAGATTCACCATGATAGCAATGGCCAAACCCTTGCAATAGTCTCCTTTTATCAGCCAAGATAGTAAATCAAAAGCAATACCAAATACCAGGTGGATTATCAAAGATTAGTACCACTCAAAAATTTAAAGGATGCACAGTGTAGCCCCTGCATAAACCCAGGAGATCACAGCAGATAGCCAGAGACTACCATAAATTAACTATGTGGTAACCCTAATTGCAGCTGGTGTGCCAGATGTGATGTCTTCCACAGAACAGACCATATGGCCTTTGGCACTGGTATGTGCCAAATGATCTGGTAAATGCATTATTTTCAAAGACCATCAGGAAGGAGAATCAAAAGAAGTTCTCATTAGCATCCATCCACAGCAGTTCACATTCATTCTCTTGCCTCAACTATGGTCCTTCCTCACTGTCCAAATATAATCTGAAGAGAGCTCTATCATTTCAACCTTAGGCAAAACATCACACTGGTCTACTATAATGCACCAATATATATACCTTTCTATTGGCTAAAAAATGTAATCAAAACATAGTACTTGAGCCCTAAGATCTTGGACAATAACAAACTAATTCAAGAGACATAAATGAGTGAGAATATTTCAAAAGGACATTTGTGATTGACTCAACAATATTGGCTGCCCTTCTCTGTGAGGATTCTCACTTTAGAAACCTTAGATGAGACAATTTGAGCTACGACTTTTCCACTGGAAACTTCAGGAGCCAGTAGGGGCTTCCCTATGTACTCTTTCACCCTGCCACAACAATTGGCACTGTTCCTGATAGAAACTGATCCATCCTCCTGGATCCCAGAACGAAGGTGATGTGGAGCAGAGTCATGATGGACATTGTCCATAATGGATATTGTTGTTGCAAATCAGAGAGATTTTTAAGTTTGTCTGTTATGCTGCATAACCTAGCCTCTCTTGGCCAAATCAACATCCTTCTGTGATGAAGGTGACAAAGAGAATGCTGCTCCCTAATAGGAATGAAATGAGATACCTACAGGAAAACTTGCCAGCTCTACCCACCATATAATGTGATTAGTTCTGATAAAAATAAGGACTTCCCTATATGTCAACTAAAGAGATGATTGATATAAAATGAATTATAATGTGCCATGAAAGTCTGTTGAAGTGATAGATGAGGTCGCAAAGTCATTACAAACAAAAAGGAGCAACACTCCCAGAATCTACAAAGAGTAGAGTTGAGGGGAGATATTGTTAGTTCTCCCAAAAACATGACTTGGGGAAAAAGTTGCTTTATCTGGCTGACAAAGAACATATGTCAATACTTTAAAGATTTTCCATTTAGTAGGAAACTGTGATTCACTAGGCTCCCATAATCTGGTGAAAACAACCCTTAAAACAATCTTATTCTGTTTTCTCTTATTATATATTTCCAACATTACTTTCCAAATAAACATCTATAGTTTCTGTTGATCATTAGAGAGAGAATACACTGATGAACCAACAAGAACATTCTGATCACTTGGCAGTCATGTCTCATTACTAATTAATGATTAGCATTCTGATCGAAATGAGGAAAAGCTTCTTAAAAAATAGTAAAATGCATTACGTATTTGGCTTTTACTCTTTCATTAGCTTCAGCCTTGGCAATCTGATTGCAAACAATTTATCATATAAGGAAAACACTCAAATTTGTGTCTCCAACACTGACAACTTGTCCATGCTCTAGTCCTCGCTGATGTCTTTGATGTTTTGTCAACACCTCAAATACATATAAGCAAATTTCATGTAAGCTGAATAGAATCATTTATCTCCCCACCCAAAACCCATCCTTCTCTTTCTTTTCCTGTCATTGGCATTAACCAAATAGTAATCTTCCTCTCCTCTCCCTCCCTATTTCCTCTTATCCAAAATGGTAATTGCCTCTTTCCCCACCACCCCTGCCCACTTTTGTCTCACCTAGATTTTTTTCACTCCCAAATCCTCAGATGTCCTCACCAGCTCTATCATCAGAGTCAAGAGTTCAGAAGTATGTTAATAGTTTCTAGCTACCTCTCTTTTTATAATACATTGGGCCTTAAAATTAATGCTCTTTCCAAACCCAGGGCCTGTACCCAGGCATGATTGCTGAGTCTTTAGATTTCTTTCCTACCAATCAGACCTAGGACTCAGACATAAAATACTAATCCCTGAACATATATGTGACCTACAGGTCAAGTAAAAGAACTTCTACTCTTCTCAATGGTCTCACCCTATAGGACTGGAGCCCATCCTAACCTCAGTTCCAGTGAAATGGGTCCTGATACATTACTGGGGTCTTCTCTTCTATTTCCCTTCCATGGGCCTCAGTTCTTTCCCCATTCCTCTGCTATGTATTTATACATCAGCCAGAATCTCACCATTGTCCTTGCCATATCTTGATTTCATATTGTTAGAGCCAGTCCACATGCTTGGGTGCTCTGACAATAGGCACCACTTCTGATATCATTTTAAGACTATTGTTTCACCTGATAGGTCTCAAAGATCTCCAGTTTTTCACTGTGTTGATTTTCTACGGCTGCTATAGCACGTTACTACAAACTCAGCAGTTCAAAACAACATCTGTATATTACTCACAGTTCTGTTGGTTTCAAGTCCAGGTTGGCTTGACTGGAATTCAGAGGCTGAAATCAAAGTTTTGACTGGCTAGACTCATCAGAAAATTCTGGAGAAAATCCACTATCCAGCGCATTCAGGATATTGGTAGAATTCTGTTCCTTGTGGTTATAGGACTAAGGTCCCAGTCTCCTTGCTGGCTGTTACCTGGAAACCACCCTTAACTCAGAAGCTTCCTGCATTCTTCCTCACATTGCTCTCTCTCTCTTCCTAGCAGTGGAACAGTGAGTACTTTTCACACCTCAGATCTCTCTGACTTCCCTTCTACCACATCTCTGGTGTCTCCTTTTCTGCCTTTGTCTTGTGTATTCCTCTTCTGTTGATGGACCTGGAAAATCCAGAATAATCTCCCTATCTTAAAGTCAGCTGATAAGCATCCTTAATTCCATCTATAAACTCCCCTCACAGAAGCACCTAAACTAGGTGCCAAACAGTGTATAGATTACTGTATGATGGGATAGCCAGGGGATGGGAATCTTGGGGGGACATCTCTAGAATTCTGCCTACCACCAATACTCTCCAGAAACATTGAACCAGAAAGACTCAGGAGCCTACAACCATGCACAGTGAGGACAGGGAGAAGGCAGGAGATGGAAAACAGGAAGCTAGGAAAGGTCGTCTCCTGAATGATCCCAGACACCTCCATTCACTCAGCTCCCAGAACACTGGAAGTTAGGCTTTGACACCCCAGGCAAAGGACTGGAGAATTTCTCCCTGGAGAAACTAACGGGCACAACAGAAAAGACCTGCTGATGTTTGAAGGGTCCCCAGTGAACTAGTTATTCCCCACCAATCACTCTACAGGGAAGCTCAACAGGCAACAGCCCTGGCCATACACCCAGAGTATCCAAACAGTTTGCTAAATCTCTCTGTCAAATATCATCACAAGGATGATGGGTATTAAGGAGGGCATGTGTTGTGATGAAGACTGGGTGTTATACTGCAACTAATGAATCCTTGAACACTACATCAAAAACTCATGATGTATTCTATGTTGGCTAACTGAAGATAATAATAAAAAAGAATATTTTATAGCTGAAACAACATTGCAAGGAAGAAAGAAAGAAAGAAAGAAAGAAAGAAAGAAAGAAAGAAAGAAAG